>NC_037602.1:424541-618316 GCF_003073045.1 Pomacea canaliculata
TCACCCTTTGACCCCGCCCTCCTCTGATGAACGCTGCTGCTGTGTGTGAGTGCGCGCACACAGAGAAATAAATACACACACACACAAATAAACACACACACAAACACACACAAACAAATAAATTCATAATAAACTCGCAGAAAAGATAAATTGAAGAAATGAAGACTGCCAGAGACAGTTTGAGGAGCTAAGGACAGACAGATAAGGACGACAGAAGGATGAGAAAAGGAAAGACAACTCAGTGAGAGAGAGACCGACAGTGAGTGACATAAGCATAAAGAGATGGACAGACGGACCACAAAGGAGACTAACAGTGCCGGTAGCTGGGGGCTACTTACTACCCATAGTCAGCAAGATATCACGTGGTCCGTGACCTACCTTTATGACCTGGAGGGCCCCGGATGTGCTCCATGCTGCCAAGGTTCTGAGCCACAAGGTCCGGGTCCGGAGCCTCGCCCTTCTCTCCCTGAGGACCCGGCATTCCAGGAGCCCCTGATAGAAGGAGTGAGGTGAGAGTGATGGATGTTGTTACAGACCTCCGCCATTTGCCTCAGTGGCATTATGGTCCCCCTCCTCACATCTTTGAGTATTTATCATCCACATGTCGCAACACAAGTCCTAGCAAGCATTACTTTGTTATGTTTCAGGAACAGACTACATTACTTACATTACTTACATTATTTACCTGCCACTCAACTCAGACCGAGGGCGCTACCGACATCTGGGGTACAGGGTGCTTGTGTCGTTGACATCTACAGCTCTGATGATGTCTTGGATACAGTGGACCTCCCTCCAGTCAAAGAACTCACCATCCTTGCAACTAACGCTACTGTGGAGCTGGGTGGAAGTATTTGTGACTCACCACACCCGGTATTTAGTGCTGTAGTGCTCAAATACCCGGTATTTAGTGCTGTAGTGCTCAAATACCCGGTATTTAGTGCTGGTGCCAGTCAGCAACTCTGTGATGTCCTTCACAAGGCAAAGTACAGCTGTCCTCGCCAGCCTCCTCACATCCTCACCTGAGCTTTTGTCCACCTTTGACTTCTGATAGATCAACGTTTGTCTACACAGTAGTCAGTCACTGACCTTCATCTTACAATGTGTGACCTGACTTGCTGACCTCTCTACTGATGTAACACACTACCAACTACCCTGGTGGTGGCAGTACAGCTATGGTTCATCAAGATTTCAAACGCGGTTTATGCAAAAATAAACAAAAACATATTTATAGCTCTTGTTAGAATATTTCTTGGCATACCCGAATGTCCTTTGTCTCCCTTGGGTCCTGGCTCCCCGGGTGGACCTGCAAACGTGGCACATGCAAGGTGACGTCAGCAGAGTGACAGGAGGAGGGATGGAGGGGGAGTGGCCAGCATCCACCCATGACCCGTGACCCCTGATGGCCTGAGTTTCTAGCTAATCATTGGCTTGTCTGTGACCCTGGGTGTGTACACGAGTGTCACTGACAGTTAGACTGTGTCGCCTGATACCGTGGTGTGTGTACAGTCTGTGTATAGTGTACAGACAGTCTACAGTGTATAGTGTGTATAGTGTACCGTGTATAGTGTACAGACAGTGTATAGTGTACAGTCTGTGTATAGTGTACCGTCTACAGTATGCAGTGTATAATGTATAGTGTACAGTCTCTTTAGTATACAGACAGTGTATAGTGTGCAGTCTACAGTGTATAGTGTGTAGTGTACAGTCTGTGTTTAGTGTACAATGTATAGTGTACCGTCTACAGTGTTTAGTATACAATGTATAGTGTAAGTCTATAGTGTTTAGTGTACAAACAATATACAGTGTGTAGTGTACAATGTACAGATAGTTTACGGATTGTATAGCTACTGTAAGCATGTTGTACAATAGTTTGTGAGCAATGTCCAGTACAGTACACATAATGTACATAACGTGTACAGTCTACTCTGCAGTGTGTTGTACTGCGGTGGGTGGCAGACGGTGTTGCTGCTGTTGTAGTGTTGTTATACAGTGTTTATTATACATTTTGTGAGCATTGGTGTGTTCCGTATAGATTGTATAAGAACGGCAGTGTGTAGTGTGTAGTGTATAGTGTGTAGTGTAGCAAACATGGTGTTGCAGCTGTAGTGGAGGTGGCTGTACACTACGCGTCAGATATCGTCGATGTACTGTGGTGTAGTTTGCGTCGGTAGTAGAGTTGTTGTGTTGTACAGTAGCTTGTAGTGAGTGTAGTCTTATAGCTGTGGTGTACTGCAGGCTACACAGTGTAGTTTAGTGTACTGTAGCACTTTAGTGTAGTTCTGTAGCAGCTTTGGTGCGTCGTAGAAGCTATAGCAGTGTAGTGCAGTTGGTTGTGTAAGAATCATAGTGATAGTGTTGTGATAGTGTAGTCACTGACGTCATAGTGTCGTCACAGTGTAGTGATAGTGTAGCCAGTGTAGTCATTGCGTAGTCAAAGTGCAGTGTAGTCATTGTCATTGTGTAGTCAGTGTAGTCACAGTGTAGTTATAGTGGGGGGGGGAGGACAAGATAGATAGATCAAGATAGATACTGAGGACACAAGACTGTGAACACTGTTCACTATCAGCATGGAGTCCGTCTGTGTGTCTGTGTCATGACAACATGACACTGAGGGAGTGTGTGTCACTGTCCAGTGCCCGTGACTGTAGTGGCTACACAGTGACGTAGCTGTTTATTGACAGTTATGCAAGTAAACAAAGCTTAGTGACGTGTCACAAGACAACAAAGCTGGAAGGCACGATACCTGCTTACTTACCGAGTCATCTCCCTTCTGTGCATCAGTCGCTGTCCTGTTTCCCTCTCTGCACTAAAGGTGTCGCTAATGTCCTCAGCACTCAACCGTCACTGTGCACAGGGTGGGGGGTGGGGAGGGGCGGGTACAGGGTGGGGGTGGGTGGGGTCAGTGGTGCTGAACGTGCACAAGGTTAGCGGCCTCCTAATGGAGTGCCAGTGCCTCAGTGTCACACTACCGTTGTCTGTCACCTGTCAGTCTTGACTATGGTCACGTGACTGTTGTTGTCTGTTGTCTGTGCCAACACGTGACGCAGGTATGTAACAGCGCGACTTCAGTGTCAGAAGTCTGCCCGTTGTGACATGTCATGTCAGTCTTGTCATAGAGTTTGTTGTGGATTAGGTTAGGAGATGACATGCCATATGTCACGTGTCTTGCAATAACTGCGTGCATAAGCTGTGACGTGACATTTGCACACTGTATTGCCAGCACGTGGAGTCACGTGATCTATGTCACACGGCACTGTGTCACTCATGTTCAAAGCAACATTGCAACTGGTGTGAATAAATCATGCAAAACTGTTATGATCCTCACAGTACTCAGCCGTTATTTAATTATAATACTCAGTTGTTTACTTATCTTGTTTGAGTGTTATTTAATTATAATATTAATTTGTTTAATTATCATGTTTGAGCGTTATTTAATTATAATGTTCATCACGTGTTTCAGTATAGTGTTCAGCCGCGGAACTACCAGAGACCCGCTTATTTCAGCTGTTAGATTGCATACAATACTCAGGTGTTTACTCTAGTCACGTGGTCTTATCATGACGTAGATGACACACTCTACATGCCCAACACATACAATGACAGACAATGGCGGTGCCAGCTAGATGTTCTCCTGCTGCCGCCAGTCCTACAAATGTTGCTCCATGCTTTAACTAGGTTTTGTGCTGGGGACACATCAAGCAGGTAACCACGCCCTCAGTCAGTCAATCAATCAATCAATCAATCAATCAATCAATCAATCAGCAGACATGCACTTCTGTGTGCGAGTTATCTTTCTTCATGATGAGGCCCAGTGTTCTTAGCGGCTAAGTCTCGGTCTTGCTGTCTACCTGGTCCCGGCTACCATTGCTCCCTGGATATCTCTGTCTCTCTGTCTCTCTCTCTGTCTCTCCTCTCACCTGGACCTTCTTGTCCTAGTCTTACGCTGTCCTCACAGCCATCATCACACAGAAGGTCACGGGTAGGAGTCTCGTGCTAGTCTCGTGCCAGTCTCGTGCCTACGTCATTACTGCTACACGCGGGCTCGTGGTGCATGCCGGGACAAGGAGGTTACATTCATGCGCGTGTGTAGCAAGTAAAGGGTCTGATAGCCAGCGGAACTCACCCTGCTTTCCTTCCGCCGCACAGTACAGTTGTGCATCCCGGCAATAGCCCTGCAAAGCTGCTTTCTGTGGAGAAAAAGGACAGGATGAGTGAATAAACATTAGAGACAGGGAAGGGACCATGACACGCTACAAACAAGGGTCAGAGTGACAGCAGGGTGACAGAGTGACAGCTGTGTACAGCCACTGTCTACATTGTGGCACACCATTGTCCTGTACATGACAGGGTCGGTGGCTTGTCCACACCATGGATGTGCCATTGGCTGTTTGTAGTGTTGTGTACATCATTACAATTTACAACTCTCGTCTCTCATACATGCGAGCTACTTTGAACTACTATACACTATAGCTACAGCTCTGTACTATACACTACAGCTCTAAAGATGCTCACGAAGTTTAAAACTGTTATTATAGGCGTTCCTAACATTCATTATATTTTCATAATTTTCTCAATACTTGAACACTCCTCGCATGTGGCCATCGACGAACGTCCTGATATATTTTTAATCAGAAAACTTCCTTCAAGCTGTCACATCGCCATGGAAACGCAAATAAAAATGTTGGGAGAAATAACCAGCAGTTGCCTCCTGCAGTCAGGCCAGTGTGTGGTGGTCGGGAGATTTTGCCCAAGAAGCCTATCAATCCTTTATGGATTTAGAGCCACACAGACACTCAGTGTTTACAGACACATACAAGACCTATCTCAAACAAAGATTACTCTTCCCGAGAGAAGTTTACATTGTAAGCCAGATTGTATTTGATGTTTGCATATTCATCAGCATAAACTCCACAAAAGTTTCAGGCGCCAGTAAGCCTCAGCACTCACAGGGAGGGTGGCTGGTGAAACAACCATGGCAAAACACAATTACAAAGGATTTGTACCCAGCTTTTAGCTACTAGTGGTGAGGCAGGATCAGTGAATGCTTGGGTGACAATCCGCCAGAGCATGTGACAAACTTGTCTGACGGCTTAGGACAGTGTTTAGGGCGTGAGTTGTCCATCAGCATTTGTGGCAGTGGACTGGCTACATGAGGGATTCACACAGCAACTACAGTCTGTATCAACACTACCAGCTAGACACTACCACTAAAACCTGTAACAAACCAGTTTGCTGTTGTTACAAGACAGTAGGTAGCAGTCTGAGAGACCATGCTGTAGTGGTGGAAACAGCAACAACTGAGTGTACACTACTACAGACACTTCACACGGCGCTCAGTAGTGTGGTGCACATATTATATACATCACCAGAGTATATACAGTCACCTTTATAAATGCTGCCTAGTGTCCAAACATACAATATAAACACAATGATTGTAGTGTCACAACATCAAGTGCTGCCACACAGCTACATACAAACATACAATATAAACACACAATTGTAGTGTCACAACATCAAGTGCTGTCACACAGCTGGATACAAACATACAATATAAACAGACAATTGTAGTGTCACAACATCAAGTGCTGTCACACATGCTACATACAAACATACAATATAAACACATAATTGTAGTGTCACAACATCAAGTGCTGTAACACTCCTACATACAAACTGTTTCAGCTCCAAAACAGGAAATGCTGTCACACTGTGTGTAAGGTAGGTGTATAAATATCTAATATAGTATGTCTAATATAATATGTCTATGTCTAATAGTACCCTATAATAAACTGTAAGATAGTTGTCTGTCTAAAACAGTATGTCTAATAGACTATGTCTAATATTATTACTGTGTAATATGCTGTGTAAGGTATACTACCCCACTGTCTGTGTAAGGTGGTTGTAGCTGCACTACTGTCAGTTTGCTACACTGTGAAAGTCCATCAAATGCTGCCACAGGTATTTAGTCAGACATTGCCAGACTGACAGGAGTACCTGTATAAACAGTCACTGATTTCAGTTCCAGGATGTGCAGGATGGTTCCAATGATTTGTGAATGACAGCACGACATGTCCTGTGGTGGTAACTACATGATGCCTGACTGTCTCGTGCATCTCACTGGTAGCCACATTATTTTATACAGGACACCTGAACAAGAGGTGACAGACACCAGGGTGACAGGCTCACCGACCAACAAGTGTCAGACATTATGTACACACCAACAGACTGTCAGCCTCCTCAGGATGCATGTGAGGGAGGGCGACATGTCTGACAAACAAACAGAGTAAACAAACAGAGCCACACCACGTGACTGTGTGCCACAACATAAACATTATTGTGAGGGTTACAAACTGTTTTACAAGACGACATGGTCCACACTCTGTGGGGCTAACTACATACACTGACAATTGACAAACACACACTGACAATTGACAAACATACATCGACAATTGACAAACATACATCGACAATTGACAAGCATACATCGACCATGTGTTTGCTGACTAAGACACCCACGAACCTTACTAAAGTCCCTCCACAGTGTCTGTTGTAATCCGTTTCCATAGCAACTGAGAGGCAGTGGCTCCAACTCAGAGAATACATCCTCAGTGGTACTTGTGCAAAGATGTTTATATTGGTACACATACACAGACACATGTACACGTGCATACACACACACAATGATATCACAGTGAACAGACGTGACAAGCATTCAGCCTGCACTCACTGTGACACTCACGGTCTGTATAGCTCACCCGCGAGTTTAGTGCTCTACTGACACTTGCTCACTGCTCTACTGACACACTAGACTACTGTCACTGACACACTAGACTACTGTCACTGACACACTAGACTACTGACACGTGGTCACTGACATAGGCACAGAAAACACCGCACGACACCTGCAGACACAATCTGACACAGACACTGTCAGTCTGTCACACAGTGACACATGTCACCACTTGGCTGTGACGTCACAATGTCCAGTCGTTGGCCTGTGTGTTGACAAAACAAGCTTTCTTCCTCTCTTCCTGTCTTTCATAACCTCCAACCCTTTAGTTGTAGACAGGACGTGAGACAACGTGAGACAACGTGGCTACTGAGAACAACGTTGACGACTACAGCAAGTGTCCGGACTTGAGAACAGACAACAGCATCACAGTGCACATGAAGCAGGAGGCAAACACTGGACACAAAGATCTTACCATGTCCTGGGACCGCTGGCAGCGTGCAAAAGAATGTGAGAGACAATTTACTTGTTAAAACAAAACACAAACATTTAACAACTTCGGCAAACGAAAAAGAAAGAAAGAATGCGACAGGGCGAGAGAGAGAGACAAGGGGGAGAGAAGAGGGGGAGGGGTGAGGCCGAGTGGTGAGGAGGGTAGGAGTGGCCATCATATCATGCACGCCTTCGATTTTCTTGCTGCGGATGCTACAAAAGAAAGACCGAAAGAGAAAAGGAAGGAAGAAGAAAGAAAGAAAAGTGAAATGAAATGAGGAGAATGGAAAGAAAGAAAGATTGAAGGTACAAGAGAAGAGTGAAAAATGACAATAAATACAAACAACAGTTTGTACACAACCCCATCATCTCACACCTGCAGACAAACAGACGGCAGCAGCGGACAGAAAACGTACAAACCAACTCTCTCCTTCACTTCCCGCAAAGCTTTGTAACTTTTATTTCTTCTGTACGAGAGACAGGGAGGGAGGGGGACAGGGGGAAGAGGGGGACTGGGTCCGTTGCTGAGTTGCCTGCCCCTGCCTGTCGTGCGTGCATGTAACGGGATCGGTGAGAGCAGCTTTGTCGCGATCTCATCACCATTGTGCCAAACATCTGGCAGGTAATCAGACTCCTCCTCCTCCCCCCGTGGTGTGATTAGTGCAGTAAGGACGATAACTGCCACGAAACGGACACCACACACCCTGCACCCGTATCTCCATCGCCGTGTGGCGGCCGCCATCTCAGCCTGGTTATCAGGTCACGTGGCCACAATCTGTGTGCTGGTAATTAACTCACTCACAGGCCCCACACCTACACGTGTTCCGCATGAGGGCGACTGCAAGATGATGTTCCTCCCGCATTTTACCTACAAACAACCCTCAGTGTACACGTATGTAAGACCATACAACCCTCAGTGTACGTATGTAGGAGTCAAACTGTACAACCCTCAGTGTACACGTATGTAAGACCATACAACCCTCAGTGTACGTATGTAGGAGTCAGACTGTACAACCCTCGTACATTTGTACATTTGTGACACACGTCGCTGTTAGTCCCACAAAGACAGGCCAATACTCGGACCAACATGTCCAGGAACAGAATCTGCCAGGAAATGGCGAGACTCTCATCAACCCTCAAAACTAAAATTCAGCTTCAACAGCGACAGTCGGCACTGGACTGACCCCCATTCAGGGACACCCCTAGTCCCAGCTGTACACCCCTAGCCCCAGCTGTACACCCCTAGCCCCAGCTGTACACCCCTAGCCCCAGCTGTACACCCCTAGCCCCAGCTGTACACCTAGCCCCAGCTGTACACCCTAGCCCAGCTGTACACCCCTAGCCCCAGCTGTACACCCCTAGCCCCAGCTGTACACCCCTAGCCCCAGCTGTACACCCCTAGCCACAGCTGTACACCCCTAGCCACAGCTGTACAGCCCTAGCCCCAGCTGTACACCCTAGCCACAGCTGTACACCCTAGCCACAGCTGTACAGCCCTAGCCCAGCTGTACACCCCTAGCCACAGCTGTACAGCCCTAGCCCCAGCTGTACACCCCTAGCCACAGCTGTACAGCCCTAGCCCCAGCTATACACCCCTAGCCACAGCTGTACAGCCCCTAGCCCCAGCAGTACACAACATGGAGAAGACAACATGGACTCCTGGGTCGAGCTAAAGCCGCTCGTCTTCATTGTAGCCTCAAAGTGATACAGTAGAATATGTGTACCGGAAGCTGCAGAACACGTGACTGCTGACGACACGACTAGCCAGGAAGGGGGTGCTCCAGGAGGGTTCTAGAAGCAGAAGGGAGGAGACAGTTGGTGTGACGTGTCAGACTCAGGGCACTGCCAGCTTATCACACCTGTCAGCGGAAGTTGGGGGGAGGGCAGCAGTCTGTGACAGGTGTTACGCCAGGTGTCGCTCAGTACAGGTACATGGCGGGGTCAGAGAGTGCATCACACACTGTCAGCAGCAGCAGCGGCCATAATCACGTGCAGCACGCACCGCAGCCGCCGGCAGTGTTTCGGGTTAGTTTTTCTTGCGCAGCGACTTTCAGGGTGTCGGCAACAGTGGGCAACAGTGGGCAATAGTGGGCAATAATGGGCAATAATGGGCAACAGTGGGCAATAGTCGGCAACAGTGGGCAACAGTGGGCAACAGTGGGCAACAGTGGGCAACAAATTAAAAAAAAAAACCAGATGCGTACAGTCTAGTTTATTCTGTTCAAATAAAGTTCATCAAGGAATTATTAGACGAAAAGACATTTTGTTTCATGAAACAACCGGAGGACACTGTGTCCGCTGCGACTGTAGATGTCGTCTGCTACTGGCAGCCATTCAGCAACAGCTGTCAACACAAACATTACTCGCTTGCAGATGACGCGGGACATTAACTCAAATTAAAAAGTTTACAAAATCGCAAAAGCGAGCGACGATCCTCGTGAAGTGTGATTTATTCACTCTGACTAAAAGTAGTTTCTTCCAGTCAGTAAAAGACGAAATTATTTTCATTAGCGAAAAAAACTCCCGACCGCCATCATGTCGGCTGCTCTGTGAATGTGTGATTGTGTGTGATTGTGTGTGTGTGTGTGTGTGTGATTGTGTGTGTGATTCTGTGTGTGATTGTGTGTGTGATTGTGTGTGTGATTGTGTCTGATTGTGTGTGTTTGTGTGCGATTGTGTGTGATTGTGTGTGTGATTGTGTGTGTGATTGTGTGTGTGATTGTGTCTGATTGTGTGTGTTTGTGTGTGATTGTGTGTGTGATTTTGTGTGTGTGATTGTGTGTGTGTGTTTGTGTGTTTGTGTGTGTGATTCTGTGTGTGATTGTCTGATTGTGTGTGTGATTCTGTGTGTGATTGTGTGTGTGTTTGTGTGTGAACAGTTTTCTTAGTTTATCTACGTTGCGTGTGAAAGTATTTTTTAAAGTTAATGGTGTAATCGTCTTAGCTGTGACTACGTGATACTGTAAGTAGCTTGCTACGGCTGTATCACACATCACACATCTCATATATCTTATGTTAACGGTTGTGTTACAGATCAGTCAGGACACGTGACGCACCGCCGCCATGTTTTGCTTACAGAGAAAAAAACGAAAGAGAGAAAGTGCAGGCAATAACACAAATGTTGCCTCAAATGTTTTTAAAAAAGTTTCCGTTGCCGTCTGAAGGCTGCAGCCACAGAGTCGGTGTGTTGTGATCGCTCCTCAGTGTGTGTAAACTACGTCCTTACACCGGGTCCACTACGTAGTCTGTGTTCCACCTGTGCCTGCAGTCTGTGTAAACTACGTCATGTCTATGTAAACTACGTCATGTCTGTGTAAACTACGTCATGTCTATGTAAACTACGTCATGTCTGTGTAAACTACGTCTTGTGCGTGTAAACTACGTCATGTCTATGTAAACTACGTCTTGTGCGTGTAAACTACGTCTTGCGTGTGTAAACTACGTCATGTCTGTGTAAACTACGTCCTCCACCTCTGTCATCACGTAGTCCTGCCTGTGCAGTGGGCGGGCGGCACAAGCTGGAGACGCGGTGGACACGGTCGATACAAGAGTCAGTCAAGCGGAAAGGGAGGCGATGGAGGCGGGTGTCTTTAGAGGGTTGGCGGCGGAGATCACTCCAATGGACATCCGCCGCTTGACAGAGTCTCATCTGATCGCTCTTTAAGTGCTTTCCTTGCGGCCGCCGCCAGAAGACGTGCGGGTGGCAGAAGGAAGAAAGTCAAACTTTACTCAAGCATTTATCTACTGTCGTCAGCTTGGCTTCACTTCAATGAGTCTCTGGGCGTCTGCTGCACTTTTCTTGAAGACGATGTGAGACTAGTTTACTCTCTCTCCGTTTATCTCTCCTGAGTTCTCCGTCGCTCTTTCTCTCTCTCTCTCTCACTGCCCATTTCTTTTTCATTCTTTCTCCGTTATTTCTGTCTCTCCTTCGTTGTCTCTCGTTGCCTACTTGATTCTCTCTCCTCTTTCTGTTGGTGTCGCCTGTGTCAGCTGTTGCTCCAGACATTCACAGCTGTGTTGACACTGCACTTTGACCTTTCATTCCGGCAGCTGCTGGGCAATGCTGTCCTGCAACACTTGTACAGCACCGACAGTGTCATCAGCAGCAGTTGTCGTCAGATGTTTGTTTGTTGTTTATGCCGTGCCAGCACCTAGAGCTATATATATCACGGCAATGTCGTAAGGTGAAGCTGCCGATTGTCCTTTGTGCTTTGGTGACAACGAGACAGAGACGAGGCTATTGAGGCACGTGACTTTGACCTCCGGCCTTGTCCCGCGGTGGGTGAGGCAGGTGAGGGAGCTGTGACACACCGTCACGTGGCCAACATGAGGGGAGACAGAGATACCGACAGACCCACCTACCCAGCAATGAGGTCAGGGTGCTGCAGGCTGTCACGTGACTCAGCCTCACGCTGCACTCAATTGAGTCAAGCCGCCAGACTCGTGGTCGTTGTCTCGGCGGTAATGGTGATGGGGTGGTGGTGGTGGTTGGTGGCGCACCATAACGGCATTACGACACTAACGGAGGTGACGTCACAGTCCAGGAGAGAAGGAGAGCGGCTCCTGCGCGTGCGTGACGCTCTGCCGAATGACGCGCAAGTATGACGTCATCCATCATCTCATTACGTCACACACACAGAAACACACACGCACACAGACACACTCACACACCCACACACAGACCAGAAGAGAGAGGGACTGTGTGACGACCACAGGACGGACCAGCGGAGAGAGTGAGTGAGGAAGGAAGACAAAGATGTTTATTGAGGTGCCGGGCAGCAGCACGCGATGCATAAATTCGCTTTCTCGCAGACAGGGGGCGCGCGCTCACAGCGCCTTCGATCGTGGCGATGTCAGAGACGGTGGGCGACGACAGCAGTGACGCCTGGCGCCCAGTCTCCGCTCGCCGCCACCTCTCATCTTCTCTCCTCACATCAACATGGCCGCCTCTTCCTCCTTTCATTTCTTCCCTCATTTCTCTTCTCGCAGCTCAGTAAAACTGTGCACGTGTGTCAAACTAATGACACAAGACACATTTCCGTCTCATGACACCCGCCCTTCATCAAACATGGCTTCCTGTTGCTCCAGACACCGCTCGACACCCTGTAGGGTACATCCGGGGTACCCGGGAGGGTAGCGGAGTCCGCGGCGGTCAGAGGAGGAACTGACTTACGGAGGTCAAAGACTGGAGGGTCAGACTGACTGACACGTACACAGATACATGTCACTGTCATGTCACTGTCACAATCCCAACTTTCGCAACTGAAAGTGAGCATGCGCACGACTCGTCACATGACGTCACTTCCGTAAGACAACGTCTCGCAGGTCGGACAGAAATCTTGTCCATCGTCACTTCTCGCATCGTCACACGATCTGCGGACAGCCACGTGTTGCGAGCTTCTCTGTCAACATTGAGTTCATCTTGTTGTTGTCTTGGCTAGCCATCGTTAAACTGGGGTTGGCCGTGCGTCTCAGCAGGTCACTGAGTTCAACTCACGATGTCAACTGTCCCACAGCACCCGCCAACGGTCGTCTCACAGCGTGTTATCGTCCTTAACTTTCACACGTTCATCGTCCTCACAGAAATAAACCGTCTGAGAGCAGACTGCATCGTTTGCAATGTGTTGTCATGACATGTCAGTGTGATCACATGACATCACGTATTGTCATGACATGTCAGTGTGATCACATGACATCATGTATTGTCATGACATGTCAGTGTGATCACATGACATCACGTATTGTCATGACATGTCAGTGTGATCACATGACATCACGTATTGTCATGACATGTCAGTGTGATCACGTGATATCAGGTTTTGTTCACCGATATGTTGTCCTGTCATGTCAGTGGAATGTCGTCTTACGGCGGATTACATCGTGACACTCTAGACAGGTAGGGCAAAGTTCACATCCTGTTAAGTTCGCACGAGATCGCCATTCGTCTCAAAACTCTCCTTAGTTCTCTTCTATCTTGTCTGCGCATGCGTGTCTCTTGCTGACCGGCGCATGCGCACTTTGAAGTTGCGACTGGCTGTGTCGTGCGAACGTACAGATCGTGACAGACAAACAAGTGACGGCATGGAACTAGGGGAAAGAACTCGGGGCTACAGCGTGACACTTAGGCAGGCGGCGATGACGTGGGGCGACAACCTCGTGACTCCAAGCGCCCTCTACTTGTGACGATGTTCGTGATGACGACACCGACAATCATGAGGAAGAGTTCGTCCATCTCTGCAGTGTACATCGAGGATGACGAGCCAGCTGCACGACCTGCAGAGTTGCCTGTGACGTAACACACCGTGCGCAAGACCCACGTGACATGACACACCACGTGACGTACACGACAAACAATACAAACACCAACTCACAGCCAGACTCGTGATGATGTAAAAAGGAATTCTAGACCCTGACCCCATGACCCCTTGACCCAGTTTTAAAAACGCAGCTGAACGTTTTGGGTTGCAGAGTCAAAAAAGACGTCACGGACGGCCAGCCTGCCGGTAACAGTGACGCACACCTCGAGACCGCGCGGGAAGTGCTGAGATGTACTCAGGGGCCACAACCACTATCTGCTATTTCTCTCGGGGAAGCCAGCGGGTCCGCGCAGGCGCAGAGCGTCTATGTTTTAATTGCACGAGAGGATGGTGGGGGAGGGGTGTCAGCGTAGGGTGGGGGAGGTAAGAGTGTCAAGATCGATAGACTGCTTACCTCCCCTCCCATCCCCCCCCCCCAAGGCTCTAATTGTGATTCCTCAGTCACCCCCCCCACCCCTGCCACCCTGCTGCTGTTGTGATGGAGAGTTGTCTTTCTTGTGCTGTGGGTGGCGCGTGAGTGGAGCTCGAGAAAGAGGAAGGTGGGGATACGATCATCGCAATCATCATCATCTAGTCGTGGTCGTCGTCGTCGTCGTCGGGGAAAGAAGGACAAACTGTTCATCGCTCATCTACAAGAAACTTCCGTCAACTTGTGTCACGTGACCTGTAAAAAAAGAACTACTGTCCGCCGGCAGAGCCACCTGCCCACCCACCCACCTGAGCACCTGTCCTGCCTACCTGCCACACAAGGCTGGCGACACTGGCGAGTGTCAGGCGGACGCTCGATACCTGCGCACCTTTGTAATCGCCTTTGTAGCGGTGTAGTGAGGACGGCGGCGACGACACCACGTAGTCAGGTGGTCAGCAGTGCGCACGGCGCGCCACCTGATTACCTGGGAGGGAGCGCGTGAGCTGTGTGCACCTAATTGCCAGCGGATTGCGCAGTCGCTCAGACGCTCCACAAAAATCAAAAGGACTCAGTAACCGCCTTCACACGACAGGCACTAACTAACTCTCTCTCGCCTCCTTCCCTCCCATCAGGTGGGGGACGGTTGGTAAGGGGAGTGGGGGTGGGGTGGTAGTCAGCGGGGAGACAACTCACAGGACAGACACCTAGTTCACGTGACCTCCAGCCATGTTCTGACATCAAACCACCCACAATGTCTCACACCCAAAGTCACTGGTTGTCCCACCAAACCGTTACAGACGCCCCCTCCCCTCAGCCACTGCGCATGTCTCTCTGTCAGCTGTTGCGGGTGGTGGTGAGGGGGTGGGGGGAACAGGTAGGAAACCAAACAAACTCAGTCTCCAGCCATCGCAAGACACGAACACCGCAAGTCACCGAGGACGAGGGACCTACGCTCACCTCACCTGCCTCCTGCACCAGACTCACCTGGCACGTGACCAGGGGGTGGGGGGATGAACGGACAACGGTCACCGTCGTGGTGGCTGGTCTTGTCGTCACGTGGTCTGGGGACAGGGCACGTGGTCCGTCATGCCGTCATTCTTATTTTTAACTACATGATACAGAAACGTTGAGATTTGTCTACAGTCAGTCTACATCACGAACTTGTATCACTGCACTGCTGGCAGGCGACTTTGTCCAGTTAACTGCTAAAACGAGGCACGAGCTTCCGGTTTATTCACATTCTATGTCACGGCTCGCCAAGACCAACAGCGGAGAACTACGCAAGAGGCTAAGCGTTGGTCTCGGCAGACAGACAGCAGTCCACCTACAGACGTCTATGGTCTACGTAGCCTGTGTAGCCTGTGTACAGCTTCACTCAGTGGGATAGTAGCCTGTAGTGAGTCTAGTGTGTGTAGGCTCTATAGTCTATACTCTATAGCACGTATCGACACTCGTAGCTTGAATAGAGCGCAGCCTGTAGGTTTGCAATGAACACAGGGAGACAGACAGGAAGGCAGACAGGAGAGAGAGAGGGAGAGACAAACAAATAAGGGGGCGCCGTGAGACAAGAGACACTGAGACAACGTGCATGATGTTTGAGGGCGTGACAGACACAGAGGGCGTTACAAGCAAGTACAGTGTTATCCCATAATAGTATCTCCGTGCGTCACGTGCTCAGTATGATACAAAGCAGACGAGGGCAGACTTTACGTCTCGGCCTGTCTAGCCTGGCTAGCCCTGACCTAGCTTAGTGTCTTAGTCTAGTGTGTCTAGTGCGTGTGTGTGTGTCTAGTGTGCGTGTGTCTAGTGTGCGTGCAGTCTCAATACAGTCGTCAGCATAATCTGTCTGTCCGCCTGCCCGTCTGTCTCTCAGTCTCACTGTTTGTCTGTCCGTCAGGTGAAAGTTCAGAAGGTGAGTGGGGAAGACAGGCTGACAAGTACAACCACAGCACCAGTAGATGTCTGCTGTGCACGAGTCGGCGCGTGTGTGTGTACGTGTGTGTGTATATATATATACGTCTGTGTGTATGTCTGTGCGTACGTGTGCGTACGTGTGTGCACGCGTGTTGTGGACTGTGGACCTTACAGATGAGGTCGCCATCGACACGACAGAGGCAGCCAGGCGTGATGGCGCGAGTGGACCGGCGTCTGGCCAAGGGCTGGCCTGTGTGTGTGTTTGTGCTAGGGAGGGAGGCACGTGACGTCACAGGCCGGACGTGACACAACGTGACGTGACATGCTGTACGTGACACATTGTGACGTGACAGACCGGACGTGAGGCTGGTCCAGGACGAGTTGTGAAACTGGCTGATGTTGCTAATCCCTCTGTCACGTGACATCGCCTGGCAGGCCCCACTGACGTCGCGATGTTCATGTCACGTGTCAAAGTGTCTGTCACTGACATGTCCAGTGACTGCATGGCCGTAATGGAGAGTGACTGAAGGATAAGGTTACGCTTCATTTGGCCTTCCTTCTTTCTCTGGTGTGAACCCCGTCACTGCACTGCTGTGACCAGCCATTCTGTTTTCTTCTACCGACATCACTGATGAAGATGTAACTCTGGTGTGCTCTCAGTACCAGTTACATCCCCTGATCCCCCCCCTCTGCCTTGCAGCCAGAGTAGTGGGACCTGCCGGAGTGAGTGGTTCAACAGTAACTGCACAATACCTTGCTACTGTCGTCAATGACCTCACGGGTTGAGCAAAGTGTAAACATGAGTAATTATAGCAAGCCATCCTCTCTGCCTCATCCCACTAAGTTCGTCCTTCTCTCTATCTCTCATCCCTCTATCTCAGTTCATCCTCTGTCGTGACATGCTAGGAGGCCTTCTTTGCTCTCACAACTGCGAGAAGCCCCCCACAGACTCAGCCCGGCTCTCAAGCGAAGCAAGTGTGGTTGTCACGGATGTAGAGATGGTCACGAGCTGAGCTTCCATTTTGTTCTCGGACAACGCACGATCTGAATCACTAGAGTTAGGGTTAGGGGACTGTTTCCAGCAGCTGTCAGTGTCAGTGTCAGGCAGCTGTCAGTGTCAGTGTCAGTGTCAGACAACTGTCAGTGTCAGGCTGTCCAGCAGCTGTCAGTGTCAGTGTCAGGCAGCTGTCAGTGTCAGTGTCAGGCAGCTGTCAGTGTCGGTGTCAGGCAGCTGTCAGTGTCAGTGTCAGGCAGCTGTCAGTGTCAGTGTCAGGCAGCTGTCAGTGTCAGTGTCAGGCAGCTGTCAGTGTCAGTGTCAGGTTAAGAAGGTTTCAAAGCGTTGTGTCTGTGTGTACGTCTACGTGTACGTGTGCCACTGCGAGTCACGAGGCCGTGTGACATGTCAAGATGGTGTTTCTGTGTTGTGCTCGGCTGTAGTTGACACAGTTGTTGTTGGTTGGTACAGAGATGTGTGAAGTAATGTTTCACAATCAATATTTGCTTCTCTCTTTAATGGAAATGCCCCCTGCAATCATCTTAATTTGAAAAGATTTGCAGCCTCCAAAAAATGAATAAAATAAAAAAAGACGGGAAAGGGATCCGTGTCATTTTTAAGAGATTCTTTCGGCTTTCTCTTCTTTTCCTTTGTGTGTGTGTGTTTTGTGTGTGTGTGTTTGTGTGTTTTGTGTGTGTTTTGTGTGTTTGTGTGTTGTTTGTGTGTTGTTTGTGTGTTGTTTGTGCGCTGTGTGTACGTGTTGTGTGTTCATGCCCGAGTAAACCCTTCTCAACCTCTGTCTGTCAGAAGGTTGCTCAGGCCTTCAAGTTCGTTGTCAGTGCTCGCGATGGCATGGGTGAAGCAGTTGTAGCTGATGGATGCACCGCCGACAGACAGGAAGTGTGGCGCTGACGACTTTTCTCCAAGAAACTTTAGCAGCAGGCGACAGGGCGTTGAGTGGAGGACACCCTGGTCTGTTCCACAGTTGACTGCTGACCACAGCCGAGCTGCACGAGCTCTGGAGCAAGTCGTCCATCACTTGGGCATTGATTGGTCTCGTGACTGTTGTGGTTGTCGTGGTTGTTGTGGTTGTCTTGGTTGTTGTGTTTCAAACTGCTCCTTCACATTCTCGCCGGTCTGGCCATTGCTGCTGTGCTTAGTCAAGTGGCCTCCGGGTCCTTGAAGATGTTCGCCTCCTGGAGTGTTTCACCTTCTCACCGACACGACTGCAACCTGCAGCTGTCTGCATGATAAACAGTTGTTGTGATGAAGGTGATGAGAGTGCTGAGGTCTGTGTGTGTCTGTGTGTGTCTATGTGTGTGCTTCTACATGTCTGTGTGTCTGTGTGTCTATGTGTCTATGTGTCTGTCTAGGTGTGTCTGTGTGTGTTTCTGTTTCCTTGTCGTCTCCTTGCTACTTTGCTCATCGTTTCTCTTCACTCTTCCCTATTCCGCTTTCTCTCTCTTGTAGAGATCTCGTTTTTCCTGTTTCTCTTCTTGCTGTCTCTGGTGTGATGATGATGATGACGATGATGATGATGATGATGATGATGATGATGATGTAATAACATCCGTGGCCGTGCGACTGAGGGTGAGTGGCAAGCAGGATTCAATAACTAGGTGTTCAGCAAAATATTGTCTTCGCCTCATTAGGCAGCCAAGCGTGCCGCCTGGCGGAGCGGTGTGCAAAAACCTCTTATCTCCCCTACAACGTTCATCTGAGTGCGTCGGGCCCTCCCCCGGCAGACGGCGCCATGATGAGATGCCTGGCCGCCAGGGGGCGCTGTCGTCAGTTACACACTTTTTCACCTGTAGGACGAGCTGGCTATTGATCTGATTAAAGCCTCGTCCTCGGTTTTCAGCCTCACCGCCTTTTCTTCATCTCCACCGGCGGCCGCTGTGGGCGCTGATGTCGCTGCCCGCGAGCCTGACAATAACCGCCCCCTAGCGGCGTAATGTTCCGCCATGAAAACATGGCTATTTGCCGCTCATAAGGCCAGCCCCAGTCTCTCCGCCAGATGGCCTTGCATCAACTCATCGTTTCATCACACAAGTTATCACCTGATAGACTTTCATCGCACACGTCGCACAAATATCATCAAATAACACTTTCATCAACAATGACACAAAAAATACATCAACCGGCTTAGTGTCATCACTACAAACAGGAAATGACAACAAGGACACAAGGGGGGCACCGGGGGAGAGAGTTTACAAGGCTCAGGGAGGAGCAAGATGACGATGACAAGGACTGGTGCAGATAACAATGACAGACTTCATGGAGAGACTGGCACAGACACCAGTGACACGTGGCATGAGGGTTAGTTATTTCCTGTAGAGAGACAGAGACAGTGTACGTGTGTTCATAAGGTAGTGACGTCTGTAACGGACAGCGAATGGCACTGGTGAAAATGTTTGACACGTGTAAACAGACAGCAAGTGGACACTTGACACATAAATCAGACACTGGAACGCTGGTTGCTGCCATAGTCAAATGTTTGTGTGTCAAGTGCTGTGACACATGGTGAGCTAGTGTCAAGTGTGGTGTCAATCCCATGACACATGCCAGGGTTGCCCTCCAGTCCTGTAGGACTTGCCAAAGGTAGCTCCACGTGCTATGAGGCGTGACCAGCGCTGCTATGACGGTTTTGCCTGAATCTTAAGACCCTCGACAGCAGGGGAATGTCTGGCAGCAGGGGAATGTCTGGCAGCAGGGGAATGTCTGCAAACATTTGGCCAAGACCTGCCAACGTCTGTGAGAATGTGGGGGCGAACGTTCGGAACATCGGAATGTTGGTCACAGTCTCAATTGTTTGTCAATACTTTGCCAACACAACGAGACTTGTTTGTATCCACAGTTGAGCTTCTCGGCAGTTTCATCGTTTTGTATTTACCTCAGTGCTATGTAGGTGCTTGTGGTAGTGTGTAGACATAGACATGATAGACTATGACACGCACAGAACTGCAAACATGTAGACAGACGTGTAGACAGACATGCAGACTGTAAATGGGTAGGAAGTGTAGACAGGTAGACAACTACAACAGCTGTGCACATGCCCACAGGCAGACTGAGACAGGCCTACTGGGGAGACAGAGACACGAGCGACCCACGGACTGACAGACGGACGGACAGAGTGAGAAGCAGACGTCAAGGAGCCAATGGGCGGGGCAGACCTGTGATGACAGACATCTCTCGCCAGACCCTGGCTTACACTGTGAAAAAAGGAGGAAAGAAAGAGAAAAAACACAAGATCACTCGCTCAGCTGACACTGTACAACTGACAGTTGATTTATTTGCAATCGTCAACAAGGGAACGACCGCCAACAAAAGATGGACGAAAGCGAGTGGAGCGCTGTGGCCACTGCTCCCCTGGGTGCGCGGAATGAGATGACAACAGGCGGAGGGTGCTAGCGGCCATCTTTTTGCACGGCCAACGAGCCACGAGGGGGATGGTGTGTGTGTCGGGGGGGAGGCTGCAGCTCGTGGTAGGACTGGAGCTTGCAGGAGGCCAGCAGGCAAGAAACTCCAGGTTTCAGGCACAAGAGCAGTTGCCGAGCGCAGTTTCCGCTTGATTTCTCCTGAAGGAGAGGGCGTCATGTTTGACGACTTGACACCTCCCCCCCCCCTACGTCCCCATCGCCAGCCAAACTCAATATGTGGGCGGCCTGGAGTCCAACACCGTTTTTAGTCACTCACAATGCGTTGTAGCCACCGAACACAAGAAGAAAGAGAAATCTTGAATCTCAAATCATCGAGTAAAAAATTGTTTTCGCCTCCATCACCTCCAGGCATCACCATATGTGACGTCATTTCCGATGTAGTTGTCACGAGCTCCAAGATGTGGATGTCACGTGGTCACGTCTTTCATACTTCAAGAAACGCTACGTCTTCTAGAGTCTTCTATACGTGCAACGTGTCTTCCATGCAAGTACAAGTAGCAAAAAGTCTGCTGATTCTCACGGTCTACCAACAGAATCTCCGAGTGCTGCCGTGTCTGTCCCATGTAGCCAAATACTTCTGTCTGTTTGGGGGACAGAGCGCTTGGCATCAGCAAAAGGCAAAACCTACCTACCACACCCCCACCCGACCCATGAGGTATGGTACCTGAGCAATCGGCATTGCCCTCGACACGATGCAACCCTGGGCCACGTGACCATACAACTCCTCCTTTGGCCGCTACCTTGGGTGGGCTTGGGACAGGAAGACTTGCTGTTAGCATGGTAGGTGTGAAGGTTTATGACACATCATGACACAGCTCGTGATATAGTTCACGACACAGCTCACGACAGCTCAAGTACTTTAAAAGCAGTGTGGGAAGCTGTAGTGCAGCGGTTCTCAACCTTTTACTTGTGACGCCCCCCTGACGAACAAAAGTACGTCCGCGCGCCCCCCTTACAAACCCTGTCAATGTAGCTAATTTCACTGATACCGGTATAAGAAACTTTAAAAAAAGGACCATCTTCGCGCCCCCCTTGTAAGCACGTCGCGCCCCCCAGCCCCAGGGGGGTGCGCCCCACAGGTGTAGAACCGCTGCTGTATTGGTTTCAGCCTGTTACATTACTCTGATGTTACACGGGGTCTTTGTACTGCGATCCTCTTCTGAATGTCGGTGTGCCCAGAGTGTCCGACAGATGTCATCCAAAATGTCGGAACGCCCACAGCTGCCCTCGTTTGTTTGGAGAGAAAAGCACTCGCTTCCCATGAGCTCCTGTAGATGCCCCTGAGGTGGCCAGTCTCCTCTCGTTCCCCCTGAAACAGACTGTAACAGCAAGCCGCACCTCCCGTTATCGCTGCCTATGTGAGAAGATCGTCTGTCATGGCCGCCCTCTGTGGGTCAGGGGAGGCTACAAACAACCGGCAGTAACGGACATCTCACAGTGTGTGGAGAATGCCATTTGTCTTCTCCTGAATCCTGTTCCCGATCCTGCTTATCAGCCCCGGAATTCTCTGAGCAGGTGTAATGATACAGTAGGTGCAATCTGTCAAGCTGGTGAGCTGCAGGTCACGTGGTGTGGACTACAGGGAGGAGCCTGGCCAAGGCCGTGTATGATGCGGCTAACTTGTCACGTGATATATCTACTTTATCATGGCAGGCGACGGCTGCAACATTTCTCAGTCGTGAACAAGAGATTGTGATGCAGTCGATAGGGTTGCCAGAAGCCCTGACACACTGATTGCAGGGTATCCAGACTCCCCCTGTCCACCCCGCGCTGCGGTGCTGCTGGCCCACCCTGTCCTGTCCTGTCCTGTCCTGTCCATGGCAGAAACCTTGTCACTCGGTAGGTGTGGGTAAAATCTACCTTTGGTCTTTATCTCCCGTGTTTAACCAGCCACAGTGATGCAGGACATGTCCTGGCTCAGTGTACACACCATGGAGCACCGTGTCTGTGACCTGCCGAGTGCCATGGCATAGTCCACAGGTTGTACGTGCTGATTGATGTGTCACAGGCTGTCATCTCATTGTGTAGCGTGATCATGGCTTACCGTCAGCTTCATGTACATCTGTGTCACATGTCTGTAAAGTAGTCCTGCTCAACTGATATTGTGTAAGTAGTTCCTGTCTGTAGATAGCCACTAATAGCTACTAATAGCCACTAGCTCTGTATGTCGCCATCAGCGCCATGTGGCTGTCGCGTGTGGGTCAGGTGGCCTACTCGTGGCTGAGTTCTTCAGCCGTGTGTCAGCCGTGTGTCAGCCGTGTGTCAGCCGTGTGTCAGCCATGTCTCAGGTCGCACGACACGCAGTGGTTGGCACGGGCTTCCATGACAGGGTTGTGGTGAGACCGCTGGTGCCCGACACGTGCCCTGCAAGTCCTCGTGAAGTCACGTGGCAACAAGAAGACTAAGCGTCACGAGGAGTGGTTTACTGGTTTACTGCATGTTTTTTGTTATTTGTCTTTGTGTTACTAGGAGTAACCTGTACGAGCAGGTCTGCTGACAAACACCATCACCACGGCGGAAGCGAATGTTGATACAAGTAGTGTAGGTACTCAGTGTACACATGCAGTACACACAGAATGTACACACAGAATGTATACATGTAGTGTACACAGAGAATGTACATGTAGTGTACACACAGAATGTATACATGTAGTGTACACAGTGAATGTACTCATGTAGTGTACAAATGTAGTGTACACAGAGAATTACACATGCAGTGTACACAGATAATGTACACATTAATGCACACAGAGAAGATACACATATAATTTACTCACACACATGCCATGTACCCAGACTATGTCGGCAAGACATGTACACGTGTACCCTACAAGGTCTGCTTGTGGAGACAAAGGACTGAAGTGAGAGGACAGCAAGCTGTGTCCTACACACGACACATTGTGTGAAACTCGCAGCTGGCAGTCTACAACACACTAGCTCCGTTATTTACAAACAGTTTGCTACGAACCCTCCGTCTTCGCCAATTTCAGTTTGTAACATTTGCTATGATGATATACTTGCTGAGTGTATTCTCACGTGTTAGTCATTATTTACAACTTACACACTCACATTCACACACTGTTAGTTCCCAAAGACAGCAGACTTCCATCCTGCAGGAGACCTCCAGCTCTTGAGGCACAGTGAGAGTTTCCCTCTTATGTCCTTGAACTTGGTGGCTGTAGGGGCGTGTCAATATCTCTGCTCGCTGATTGGCTGTCGTCTTGAGGGCCTCAAGCTGCCCTTGCTTGTGTCTGTGCGCATGACAGTGCTTGAACGACTGTACCATGATGATAGTACCATGATTGTACCACGATAGTGCCATGATAGTGCCATGATAGTGCCAAGCAGCACAATGGAGTTATCCACTCGAAGGTTCAGATGAAATATCTTGGAATGAGTCAATGACGCACGAGCACTTCACAGTGGGAACACCTACTGAGACTTACAGGGCAAACTAAAACTTTGTACTTAGTTCAATGGCGTACAATTCAAAACTAAATGTAGTAGGCATTTGCAATTAAATAAATTCTGCATTCACTTTGTCATATGACGACTGTCAGCGCGGACACCTGACTTATGCCTAGTGACCACACTTCCTTGGCGTACAGAGTAGGATACATTGAATCTCGTCTATTTAGGTGCAAAAACGTTGAAGGTTTTTAGTAGAATGTTGTGTTTAATAACAGAAATTACACGGGACACTTTTTTTGCTTCCTCGAAGTCTCGTTCTCCGTCACGTGACCCTATGACGTGTGGTTTCCATAGTGACAACCATGCCTCGAGAATGTGCTGCAGACGACTGCCACGAAAAGATGGAAAAGATTAAAAATTGTCTTGTCATCAGTTTCAGACAGACAGAGCCTGACAAGCCTGACACACAGAGTGCGTCATAGAGTAAATGACGTCAAACCTTCGCAATGATCTCAGACACTTCCTGTGTGTGTGACGTCATAAGGAGACTGACGTCACAAGGAGACTGACGTCACAAGGAGACTCGTCTGCTTGACCATCTCAGGAAGCTATCGTGGTTACACGGCGGAAGGACACAAAGGTCGATGTCACTGGATTTGTTCAATGTTTATAAACATCGACAACCGACATAGTGCTAATAAGTGTAATTAAGTGAGAAACGAATCCTTTATTTCTTCTGTGTAGCTCTCGTGCTCTGTCATTGTTACTAAATATAGTTTGACACGTTTGACCGTCGCCACAGCCTTATCACCAGCCTTGAGTAACCCTTTAACAAAGACAAGAGACGGACCAGAAGGCCGCACTGGTCATAGGAAGAGGTAGGATGGCGTAAAGCCGACACAATACAACACAGGACAGTATAACACAATACTAGACAACAGAGACATACAGAACAAAGACACGAAAGACCATGGAAAGAAAACAGATAAGTAAACACTTTGCTATTTTGTTTGTATACAATGAACAGACAAGTAGACAAACAGCTTTTGTCTTTCCGTAGGTGGAAGAGACTGATAATTGTATTTTGAAATTGTGGACAAGAGGACATGATCAGTGATTCTTCAGACCCCAGAATCAATCAGTCGTTTTCCCGGTGAAACTGACGTCAGCAGTTCGATCTCTAGCTTCTAGCGGCGGCGTACAGTTTCCATTCTAACCATGTTATTCACAGCCAACGAGGATTCATCTACACACAACCTTCCTCCACAGCTTCTCGAGGGTGAGAGTGTGAGCACACCGTATTTCCAGTCTACTTCTATTTCCGTTCTTTGTAATACCTCCGTCTCCAAAGAGATTGGCCATTTCAGTTCCGTCAGCCTCTGCGGGTTCCAGAATGTCCGGGGCTGTGCCATCGACTGGCGGCTGTGCCAGGCCCGCTCCGTGTCGTCAGGACAAGCTGCTGGCGGCTGCGGCACAGCGCGAGCCGTTGTTGCTGTTTCTGCTGGCTTCTCCGTGTGATCGGTCTTTATTGATGGATGCACACGAGGGGGGATAATTTGCCCATTACAGGCAAGGGGCAGTTAATCACCAGGAAAAGCAAGACTCTCTTGAGAGGCGGGCAGGCCGATTGAAAGATGACGGGTGTAAGGAGAGACCAGGGCGGTAGAAAAAGTAAAGGCAACGCCAGTTTGCGGAAGGGTCATGATTAGAAAGCCAGGGAAAAAAAAAACCCAAGAAAGTCAGTGTTTGAATAAGGCCAAGAAAAATGGAGGGGTGGCATATGCCAAGCAGGCTTCCAAAGATGAGAGGATAACTCTATGATGAACACCACTTGGCGGCCGCTGTGGGATGTAAAGGGAGGCAATCGCCCGTGTTGATTTCTTTTTTACCTCCCTTGTTTGCGCACGGTCAGTTTGCTCAATAGGTTCCTACTGCACCACAAGCAGCGCCATCACTCGCCAAGCAGTTAGCTGCCCCTGCCCCTGCCCCTCTTTGTGTCCCCTGGTCTGCCATGACCTCCACCTCCTTCACCACTTGGCGGAGCACGTCAGGGGCCGTAAGTAGGACTCCACACAGTCACACGTCTCACGTGATCAAGCAAAAGCTGATAGAGTTATCCGACTTGACAGCCAATAGAGAATAGTGGGCTGATCACATTAGGAAAGTTTGCTGCATGAGAGATAACAACGATGTAGCAAGGCGCAGCGAGTAGGTGCATCGTGGTGAGTACAGCTCATCACTAACAGCCAACATGATTAGCTTCACCTTCTTCACCCCGTGGTACTGCGTGTCGCCTGGTGACAACAACAGTCTTAATTACAGTCTTAATTACAGTCTTAATTACACCTTAGTCACCCCGCGTGCAGGTTCATGAGCTGTACAGACCGATAGTCGAGTGATTATCTCAGCGACAGAGTTCAACACAGATAGGGCACGTGCACAGAAACCTCATACACAGAGAAAGACAAGACAGGATAAGACAGGATAACAGACACAGAGAGAAGACAGGATAACAGACAGAGAGAGAGGATAAGACAGGATAACACACACAGAGAGAAGACAGGATAACAGGCACAGAGAGAAGACAGGATAACAGACAGAGAGAAGACAGGATAACACACGCAGAGAGAAGACAGGATAACAGGCACAGAGGAAAGACATACACAGTAAGAGAGAGAGATAGTGGGGAAGAAAGATAAGGATAAAGAGACTAAATGAAATAAAAAGAAGAGCAAGTGAAATGAGATTGAGAGGACAAGAAAGAAAGAAGACGTGTTGAGGGAAAGAGAGAGAATGAAAGAAAAAGTAAATGTGTGCTGATGATACGGCATATAACTTAATATCGCTAATGCACCGGAAGTTGCCGATGAAGTAATGTCAGCAGGACTCCCGAGGGACTCCACATTACTTGAGGCTGTAGGAGGGACAGTAGGAGGGACAAGGCTGCCCTCCATGTTCACACGTGTACAGTTGACAGGATTTCCTCAGCTCAGACTCCCGCTGCAATCAATAGTCGTCTGTACTCCACGTATTTATTTACAGCAGCTTACCCTCAACCTCGCGGTAACCCTGGGTACATCCTGTATCGGGTACCTCGTGTGTGCACCTCATCCAGCCTCACCTTTCCATTCATATTTCAAGGGTCACAAAGGTCAATGACGGACGACAAGACACCGCCTTCTCCTTGTATTTGTTGTAACTCACTTTTATACTCACTGTGGAGTTAGTGGCTCACCTGTGTCAGTGTGTACAGGTAGATTAGTATACAAAGCACGAGAGCTATAATTCAAGTGCCACAACCCATGGTTTGTGTTACAAAGTTCTGGCTACAAGTGTTAGTATTACAGTTTGTGCCACAAATGGCGTCCGTTCGCACCTGGTGTAGGTGTTGACCAAGCTATAAGTCTGCCATAAGTTAAACCTACACTTGTAACAACATGTCCCAGGTCACGTGCAATGTCGTGTCTACAATATGTCGAGGACTCCTAACCCTGACACAAGACAGGGAGACAGTAAGACGATGGCTGCCACCAGGACGTGTGACGCTTGATTGGTCAGACTACAGCCAATGAGAAAGCTGGGATTAAAGGTTAAGTAGGATTATCTGTAGACATCTACAGTTTGTTACATACAATGGATGCCACACAACACACCTCTGATGGTCTGAGAACCGCGCTGAGAAAGGGATTCGGATGTTGATGTTTTGTGATGGACGGATGTCGTCAAATATTGTACACGAGCACTGTCATCTCAGATGAGTCATCGCTCAAACACTCACAGACACCAGTAGGCACCTAAATGAGCCATTGACAGTCAATGAGTCCTTTTATTCATTTTGTCCACACAGCCTCTTCCGTCGTGCATCCAGTCTCATTGTGTTTGTCCGTCAGATGCTGATGACACGCACTTGTCCTTTCTTCACCCTCCGTCTGTCTCACTCTGTCTTCACACCAGACAAGCCTTGTCAGTGATGTCAAATGGAGACTACACTCTACAGTGTGTCCTGGTAGAGACTAGACCCTACACTCTACAGTGTGTCAAGTGTCCTGGTAGAAACTACACTCTACAGTGTGTCAAGTGTCCTAGTAGAGGGAGAGAAGGAGACCACCCATGCCTGTAGTGTAGGTTAGTGTGGACACCGCGGTTTGTTGTCACCCAGCATGGAGGTCGCCTGATGGCAGCAACAGAGAGAAGAATGTTGTCGTTGTGTACAAACAACCAGAGATGCGAGTGCTGCTCTCAGTACCCATGACACGCGCTGCAGGTCATCGACAGGTGAGCCCCCAAAAATGTCGATTGTGACTTGCAGGTGGCGACACCAATGAATAGGACACAGTCTACACACATACATACCTTGTCCCCAGGTCCTGAGACGAATGTGAAGGAGACAGGTATACTGTACCCTGAAGTAGTGAAGGAGACAGGGTATACTGTACCCTGAGGTAGTGAAGGAGACAGGGTATACTGTACCCTGAGGTAGTGAAGGACACATGGTATACTGTACCCTGGAGGAGGTGTATACTGCAGCCTGTAGGTGGGACTGACCACCCTGTCGGGTATTGAAGGGACTGAGGGGGACGCCACCCTTTCCACCTTCCACCCGCATGTGCGCTGCCCACCTCAAACGCCAGGAGGAGCCACAATAGGTTTTTGTGGTGGAAGGGCTGCAGCGCCAGATTTCGTTTCCGATGGCTTGCAGGCCAAAGAATTAGCGATAAAAGTGCTATCAAAGACAGGAGGACTTCAGAAGTGGTCTCCGCTCCTCACACAATCAATATTTCATTCAGCGGGGCTCTCTGCCTATGAGTGCCTGGCGCTGGGCCCTGTCGTTCTTTTTGCTTCTTCCTTCTCTCCTGTCTTTCTTACGTGGCTCCCGTGCATCGAGCTGTATTTGGTCACGTGGTACAAACACGAGTAGGGGCTGGCTGTGGGTCACGGGGGTGTGAGCTGACAAGAGGCAGGTGAGGTTTGGTCAAGTGACTGCGAGTTGAGTGGAGTTGAGTGCAAGTGTCGCCATGAGCGGCTTGCAACACTTGATGTTGTGTGAGGACGAGATGTTTACAAGCGGCCATGATCACCAACAGCAAACAACCTCTTTCTTTGTCACGTGGTTTCTATCTGTTCAAGCCTCGCCTTCAAACGTGGGTAGATCGATGAAAGTCATCGAGAGAAATTAGGTGGCGCTATCAGCAGACCACACGTTGCCTGACGGAATGTGGAGGTAACAGGTAATGTCATCTTGCACCTGCTCCACTTCCCTTGACGACGGTTGTTTACACCTTTCTCCACTTCCCTTGACGACGGTTGCTTACACCTGCTGACCGCTAGCCACTGCGCAGTTGCTGCCAGCCTCCCCTCTGACGTCATGGATGACGCCGCCTGCCGTTTGCCGAAGAGCCCAGAGCTCAGGTGCGGAAGTGCGACTGTTATGGCAGCTGGAGGGTTAGTGGAGGGCCAGGATGGGAGGACCACTGCGACGTCAGCACCGAGCCTCGCTTTGTTGTCTAACTGTCGTCTGCCCTCAGTAACTCATCCTTCTCTCCCCCGTCGCCAGCGTTGGCGACACGTTCACCGGCTTACTTGATGCAACCGCTACAACCGCTAACACTGGAAGCGATGAGTCCCCCCCAGCGATAACATGTCTGTGATACTGTAGTTGACACGACGACAACTACTTTGTCACCTCACCTTGCACACCACTTCACATGTTTATATATATATATATGTCAGGATCCTACAAAATCAGTGTTACACAATAATATCACATGTTAAATCTCAACACGGAAATGATTTGTAAGAGTTCAAAGTTCAGTGAAGCCCATGAATAATAAATCCACTTGTGAAATACAGTTAAAATGTAAGACATAATGGCAGCTATTAACAATCTCATTAACAATCGACTTTATTCAACTTGTCCTTCCATTTCTATGAATAATTAAAGTTGTAAGCACGCGTGCTAGCATCTCGACACAGAACTAGTTCAGCAGAAGAAGATTTACAACATTTCCCTGTGATTGTAAGTGTAATTTATCTGTGATGCTCCCCGGAGTCTGTCCAGTAAGAAGCTGAGGACCTCGGGTCGATGTGGGAGCAAAAGTTAACAACAGTGAGCCAGCCTCTCTGTGGATGAAGACCTGATTAATCTGCACAAGAGGAGGTAAGAAAATGATGGCTAAACTACACAATCTCATTTTCCCAAATAGCGAGGAAAGGAGTTTCTAGTCCAATATGGCGAGAAAATTCCGATACCTAAGCTCGTTTTCACATGATCGAGACTCGGTCATCAGCGATCCCTTTGGGGAAATTGTTTTTTTTTTCCCAGAACGACGCAAAGAAAATGTAAAAAACTAATTAAATAGGTCTTGATCAGGGAATCCGGCATCTACAGCAACAATAAGAAGGGGACTGGATAATAAAGACACACTCAGACGCTGGGTAGACGACCTGTGGGCGGAGCGGTGCTGTGGGTGAGATTCACATTTCACGTGGTACCCTGAGACTAAAAGGTCTTGCCATGTCTCGTGTGATGCCCACTTCACACGTAGCCCTGTAACTGAGGCTCTGGTGTGTTTCGTGTGGCCAGGCCCGGGGAGGAGGCAGCCACAACGGCAGTGGTGCTGTCGCAGTATTGACGGGGATGGTGGAGGGAGAAGGCCAAGTTCTTTGGCAGCGAGAGGAGAAAGATTCGCCCCTCAAGATCGCATTAAGACTAAATGGATTTTCAACTGTGGCTAAACTGCCAGGACTGTGGCCACCCCTCCCAGCACAGGCTGACACGTGGGCTAAAATACAGTGTTGCTGGGGGCCGGCCTCCTGGCCAATGTCTCCCCCACAGAGCTGGTCTGACACACTAAGGCGCCGTGAGGTGTCGCACACGCACCCACACGTCACCCCTCACTTCAGCTCTTCCCCCTCCCAGTGCTAGCAGCACACTACCCAACTCTACAGCACTTCCACCCGGCTTAAGGGGGACAGATAATGTGGAAAATATCATCTAAACATGTCTTGGCACCAGGAATCAATGGGCGGCCACAAGCACAGGTCTGGTGGTGCTCCAGAATAGTTGTATTTACTGCAGGCGAGTAGCATTTCAATAAAACATCTACTACACCTGGGGCATGACGTCATCACTTCAGGTGTGTTTGTGTTTTACAGCGTGTTCGGCTTTGCTTAGTAGTTTTATCTGACAGTGCATCTGTCGTGAACAGAGTGACAGAACCATTCAACAGATGGCGGACAAGCAGACAAATAAAAGTGGGTGAGACAGAGGGAGGGTGAGGGAATAGTGAGGTATGTATGACAGACATACAAACAGACAAACAGATCAGTAGACAGAGATACAGGGGTAGATAGAGGCGGAGTATAGGTGAAAGGCAGAGAGACAGACAGATCACTTCACAGACACACTGACAAACAAATCAGTTGACAGACATGCAGGCTGGAAGACAGGGACACAAACATAGATCATGGTTCACTTTGATGTTTGAGTCACCAGTTCACTACTAGTCACTACACAGACAGACAGACAGACAGACAGACAGACAGACAGACAGACAGACAGACAGACAGACATGCAGGCTAGAAGACGGACACAAACGTGAACAGATGAGATGTGAACACAGGACCAAAGATCTTCACTGCCGAGGTGACAGGCGCTATGCAGGTGAGCCAGCAGGCTGCTCAACTCTCGGGATATGTGAGGAAGAAGCGAGAGAGAATAGAGAGAAAGAAAGAACCCACAGACTAACAGAAGGCAGCTCATGGACGAGAGCAGATGACAGACGTGCGCGTGCTCAACTGTGTGATGACTATGCCGACAAAATTCAAAAGACAATTTTTTGGAATAAAAAAAAAAGAAGAGCGAAGTCAGAGATAAAGACAGACTGCAGACTCCAGGACAGACCGACACTACGACACGTTGGTACTTACGGGTATCCTAGAGAAGGAACTCATCCACACCCAGTCTTCCTGCTCCCCCAGGACGCTACCTTGAGGCGAGACTTCTCTTTTCGTCCTTGATTCTCTTGTGTCCAGTTCGTCACCTGGGAGACGTCCTTCACCTTTGAGTGACTGGCGTATGACCTCCAGTTTCTGCAGCAGGTCAGAAAGATTCTCCCCCTGAGCGTCAGCACTGGCATCGCTGGCTGCCTGGAACTGAGGGGTCAGAAGGTCGCGCAGACGCTGGGAGAGGTCGTCATGACAACCGGAGGGAGTGGGGAACTTGCCGCCCGTCACTTTGCTGCTGACGAGGGCACTGTGCATGGCGTCCAGACGACATGACGTCAGCCAGATGGTGGCCGCCAGCGCCGAGGACAGCGCCCCCACCAGCGCGTACAGCACGTAGATGTGCGTCATTACTGTACGTGGCGACGCCACCGTGACGTCAGGGTGTGAGGGGGCGAACTTGACGTCACGCATTGACCTCAGTGTGGAAGGATGTGTCACGTGACTGTCTTCACCGACGCCCATTGCCTTGCGAGTTGTCTCCCCAGCGCTCGGCTCCATCTTGCTGACACACTCGCCGTAACGGCCCAGCGCCGGGGCTCAGTGTCGGGGGTCAGTGTCGGGGGCTCAGAGCTGGGTTAGTGTCGGGGTCAGTGTTGTGGCTCAGTGTCGGGGGCTCAGATCTGGGGTCAGTGTCGTGGCTCAGTGTCGGGGGTCAGTGTTGGGGCTCAGAGCTGGGGCTGTGTCGGGGCTCAGTGTCGGGGGCTCAGTGTCGGGGGCTCAGAGCTAGGGTTCACTGGCAGGGCTCAGTGCCAGGGCTCAGTGATGTGAAGATTTGTGTGACGAAGCTGTCACAAAGGGTTTGTGGCTGAGACTGACGGGTGTCCGTGTTTCTGTGGGTGCAGGCGGCTGTCTGTCGGGGTCACGTGGTGTGTCTGTCCTCAGGGTTCCTGGCTGTACAGTCGCTCTGCTCACAGAGGGTTCCTCTCTCGTTCCTGCGACTGTTGCGGTGACTGTCAGGGCAGTTCACTCAACCTGTAAAACACGCGGTTTACAATAACATGGTGTCAACATGATACAACAGACGTTACACAGGCTGGGTGGTGTGTGTATGGGGGGGGGCCGCACAGTCTACACTCACGACAGGTGGCGTGTGAGTCGTTGCCGTGAAGATGAGTAATTCTCTTTATGAGTAAAATTCTGTGTGTATTTTATGGTCACTGCTACATGAGGGGCCTTTACTTGTGTCTGCTAGCCACTTGTCCAGTTTGAATAATCGGACAGTCTTCAGCAATCGTTCATGCAAATGTGTTTTTAGTCGTTTGTACAAACACTACCTCCTTCCTGTCTTTATCAAAAAATGCTTTTAGTAAACATTTGACAACTGCCGGCTGTTGTCTACAAGTGTGTTGTGTAATGTTTCACTTCGTCGGCCACGTGTCCATGTCTGACAGTCTTTGGTGCTACTGTGGCCTGTGTCCCTAAAAACAAGTCATCGCCCTCGCCAGCTTCATCCCTGAAGACAACAACCGCATCTACGGTGCAGTACAGGCAGGCGAACACAAATAATTTTCTGCTCCTGAGGTCGTGGAGGTCTCCGGACACCTGCAGTTCACTCAGCTACTGAAGTAGACTACTGAGTGACTACTGGTGGTGAGCCTGAGCCTGTCTGTAGCCCCGTGAGCCTGAGCCTGGCCAGGTGAGATGTACACTAGTACACTAGTACACTAGTACAACATTAATACAACTCGTCATTCGCTTTGCTCTCTACCCGACTTTGCTTACATCGGTCACGTGTGTGACTGGGAGTGTCAAGTAGTACACACACACTACAACAAAGGTAACAACCGGATGTTTCTCGGAGTCTGTGAAGCACTACACACATAGATATATAGATATATATACAACAAAAATGTAACAAACAAATGTTGTCTGTCTTACTTCTACTGTGTTTACATGAGTCATCTAACAAAATTCGTTTCTTTTTTTTTCTACTGTTTAGACATCTATTAAAGTTTAACAGGAAACTATTATTATTTGTCTCTGCACACTATTTACACGTGTCAAAGTGAGGAACTTTGTTTGTATTTATATCTTGTCTATAGTGTGATCAGTGTAAACACATGACGAACTGTGTCTGTCTCGGTGTGTTGTGCTCGTCAAGCTCAGACACCAACAACTTGCCTGTGACTGTCTACGGTAATTCGACAAAACAACAGCAAATTACCTGCATGACCTGTGTTCAGGTAGGGTACGCACACCAGATCCAGCTACCAAATGTCCACTCTATCCCGGGTGTGCTGCTGACGACACCAACACTCATTAGGAGTTAGGAGCGCAGCGCCCTCTGTCAGCGGAGAGTAGTTTCGATCTCCTATGTTCAAGAGCTCTCGGCTCGTCCCGGCATTCCGCCCTCGCACACACAATCTTGCCACTGAGGCTGAAGGCACCCCGGGTGTGACTAGCTACCCGTCCGCTGCAACTTCCGTCTGTCGGGTTACGGGTGGCTGCAGCCAGCGAGTTCCAGCAAACAGCCTGCCGCGGGCAAAGGGTGGCAGTCAACTCTACTTGTCGTTATTCGGGTGGAACCAAGGATGACTCGGCAGCAGTCGCCACGTCAACTACAAAGAAAATGAAGAAGGAGAAAAGTCTGGAGGAAAAGTTGCGGCCGAACCCATGTGACCCTGGCCCTAAGCATCTGGTTCAAAAACTTGCAAAAAGGCGATGGTGTGGTCTCGCCTGTCACCACCACCAGCTCCGTGTGTCCCATGCACTTGCCTTTGTGTCGGCATCGAGAGTGGCGCCCCCATCCCCCGCATCTCCCTCGCTCCGCAACTGGTGCCGCCTGCCGCCCGCCCGTCACGTGACCATGCGCGCTCGCCACACACCAGCGGAAAGAAGACTCGGGGATGGAAGGGTGTTGGTGGGTGGGGCAGGGGGGTGGTGGAGGTGCAAGCAGTGCGGCTTACTCTCAGACAGCACCCCCAGCCCCCCTCTCCCCCTGTCCCCCCCCCACCCCAGCACCTCCGTTGTCCGCCAGACGGCGAGGCCGCGCGCTGCTGAGCTGGTGTGGATCCCGGGCCTGGCTCCCACCATTGGGTCCGTCACGTCATGGCGCAGGCCGGCCTCACGGACGGCCACGGTGTTCACGTGATGCTCACAGCCGCACAAACCTCAAAGACTTTCATAAAGAAATCAATTAGCACTGCCAGGCCACGAGACGCGGCCCCCTGGTTAATGGCAGAGAAATTAGTGCCACCGACACCCGCCTGATGCTGCCTGCCACGTGCCCCGCAAACATTCTCGCCACTCCTCTCTATTTGTCATTTGCATTACAGTAATTTACAGTAATTCACAGTAGTTTACAGTAATTCACAGTAATTCACAGTAGTTTACAGTAATTCTAATGCTTTACAGTCTTTCACGTCAACCTTTGTGTAAGCTGTTCAGCCTTTCTTAAACCTGAGCGTGTGGGCTAAGATGCTGATGAGGCTAGTGTGGTTAGTGTTATAACTTAGTTAGTGTTGGTGTTCGTGTTAGTGTTCGTGTTAGTGTTAGTGCTAGTGTCAGTGGTGTCTGTCACTAGTCATGACACTCCCAGGACACATCAGGGGTCAAGGCGGCCTGTGTTTAACACTAAACTAACCTGACCCCACTGCTTGTGTACTAAAGACAATTCTTGTAATAGCCTTCCAACGCTGTGTTCACACACATTCACTGTTCACACAGCAGCTGACCAGCCAGTCGTGAGGGCGGAGGGCACAGGAGAGGGAGGGGGAGGATAAGCTGTTGACTGCAGGATTCTCTTTGCTGACCTCAAACAAACAAACAAACAAACAAACAAACACTCAGGAAGAAAGGTCTGTCCAAGCCCAAGTCATCGTGTGACAGATGTTAGTCATGAAAGAAGACATGTTATTGTAGGGGGAGGGGGAGCATCGCAGACTACAACTGTGACGGGGAGGGGGGACTCTGGCGGCCAACAGCCAAGACATTCAAGGGAGGTAAGTGGCGCCTCACAAGGTGTTAGCTGTGACTACTGTCACCTGCCGACGTCTCTCGGCATAAAAATGACACAGGTACTAGAGATGAATGACACACACTGTGGTCTAGTGTCACTAAGACACATGTCTGCTGACACGAGCAGACGTCACCACAGACTCATGTCTGCAGGAAACATTGTCACCAAAGTCAACAGCAGTCAGTGGCAGTGACAGCCACAGTGACAGTGACAGTGAAGATATTAAAGTGTTTGACCTCATTGTAGTGACGGTGACGTTTGTCTCTCATGTCGGTGACGTGCTGCCTTGCCGTTAGTGACGTGTTGATGGGATGGCGTCGGCAACTGCCGCTGTGGTGTTTGGTGTCTGGCCAATGGCATCACGTGTGTCTGTGACGTGTCGTCACATCACTTGTTTGCTGTGATAGTGTCAGAGACACCTAACTGGCTGTGTCAATAGTGACAAGTTGCCGACACCAGATGGCGCTGCGTGAAGCAGCTGAGAGACGGAGGTATTGGCACGCTTCTGTCGAATTTCAGGCCTCGCGGTCGTCGTCTGGTGCTGGTCTCTGGAGTCTCTACCCCACCCACCCCAGCCCTCCATGAAACGACCAGCGTGAGGAACTCACTTCTTCGCCTCCTCTCCCCACCCACTGAGCCACCACGCAGCCCACCTTTCTCCCTTCAACAAAGTCCGTCTCGTGACGTGGAGCTTTGTCATCATGCACTCCACGCACCATGCGTGTGGACACATTCTGTCAGTGCCACGCCGTCTGTAGGTTTATGACATGACAAACGGTGTGACGTCACAGCTTGGCACTACAATAATGTATGTGTCAGAGAGTGAGGGGGGACACAAGGGGCACACAACTCAGCAGACACTGACACACGAGGTGAGCGTCTCGCCATGACACGTGAGCACAAACTATTGTTGTTTACTGTTGTTTACTGTTGTCAAACATGTAGTCGACGCTGTAAACTACTTCACCTGACAACTGACGACCTGTGGGTGACACCAACGATTGTGGAGGCTGTGGGAGGCTGCCGGAAGTTGACGGTTACAGACGACAGTGACAACTTGTACGACGGTAACCACAGTGGGACACAACTGTAAGTCGTGATGCTGGTGACAGTGGATGTGTCAGTGACTTGCCTGTCAGTGACTTGCCTGTCACATCTTGAACGATGTGTGGCTGGTGTTTGACGATGTCACCGCTGTACGAGCTGTTTATATGACGTGTGCGACGTGTGTGTGACGTGTATGGTGTTTGACCTGTCTATATGATCGGTGTGTGACGTGTATGGTGTTTAGGGTGTGTATGACTGGTGTGTGTGTGACCTGTTTATATGACGTGTGTGTGACGTGTATGTGACGTGTATGGTGTTTAGGGTGTGTATGACTGGTGTGTGTGTGACCTGTTTATATGACGTGTGTGTGACGTGTATGGTGTTTAGGGTGTGTATGACTGGTGTGTGTGTTTGACCTGTCTATATGACTGGTGTGCGTCACGTGCGTACCCGTGCGCGGACGTGTACAGGCCCTCCAGTGGCAAACTAATGGGAGGGTGGTGACGGCGTGATGAGGTGGTCAGTGGCTGGCCAAGCTATTATCCTGCTCATTATTCATTTAGTGAGTAGCCGCCATCTTGTGCCAGCGGCGGCTAACTCAGCCAAGGGAGAGAATTAGTAGGAAAGGCAGGACACCTTGGCCGCCACACCCGAGAGAAAGTAGAGGGCGGGCAAGACGAGAGTTCAGGCCACTGCCACCCAGTGTCGCGGCAAAGCTGAGTGGCGAGGGCTCAAAGATGACAGTGGTGACGACACTGCCCAGGTGACATGGCAGCCATCAAGACACCTTCACTCAGCGACCATAGACAACACGTAGTCACTCACATCTACTCACTGCTACAAGACTTGAGAGCCCCCTGGGTGCACGTGCTAACAACGTCCGCTGGGTGACAACAAGTGGTAACCATGACTACTGGTGACAGGAAGTGGTGGCGCTGACAACTGTCATGGAGTGAAGCAGTAGATAAAACTTTTAAAGGGAAGTGAGACAGAATCAGCAGCTTGGCCTGTGTGTGTGTGGTGTGGCAGGAATGCAGAGTTCCCACTTAACACCAGTGACAGTCTACTGAGTGACAGTGACAGTGACAGTGACAGTGACAGTACTGACAGAGAAAGGTTGTGTGACATGTCTGTCTTTAACTAACTACAACTGTCGTCTGCAGGGACTCCCTTCACGAAGCCCTCAGTACCTTTGATGACAAACTATGAATCTTACTTTCTGGAAGCTTGTTGACGTGCAGGTCCTAGCGACACCTGGCGGTGGGGGCTGACGGCGACTCACTCACACGGTGTTGGTGACCCCAGCGCCACGCTGCGCACCCAGAGCGAGGGAGGAAACCCAATAACAAAGAAGAAGAAGCACGCGAGTGTAAAACAGACGGCCTCGCAGACTCACACGCAGAATCTACTTTTAGTTTAGCGAAACGGAAATTCAAACATCATTACGTCCCTTTGTGGGCGTCCCTGTCACGTGATGCCCAGAAACTCCGATGGCGCAGAGGGAGCATCAAGAAGTCCGCGCGCCATTGATTGCGAGAAGTGACTACAATTTCATTACACGGGAGATGGGCAGGGGTTCCCCAGCCCTCACCCTCACACCTCCTCTCCCCATTCCCCGAGTCCAGGTGTCCACCCTTGTGCCCTCCCCCACCAGCCCCCTCCCACCTCCCTCACCTCTCTCAGCAAGGGGCTCCGTTAGGACCCTAGACCCTGAAGGGAGTAAAGGTTTGCTAGGGACTCAGTGAGGAGGGGGGAGGGGCTGTGAGGACCTTGGGCCCTGAAGGAAGGGAGGTGGGAGGGGCTGCCAGCCCCTAGTCCCGTAGGGCCGCCATTATCCACGAATCGTTGCAAAACTTGTGGATGTGTCGACACGTTGGTCAGACAGGGTGAGGGTCAGACAGGGTGAGGGTGATGGCTGGTGACGAGTAATTGTCAGTTTGTTTCCAGACGAAACCAATTTTTTTCTGGTGATTTTATTTTGTTCTCGCCCACCATTTCTTGAGTCGGTGCCTGACTGGTGCACACTTACAAGCACCACGCTGTATGTCATCGCAAGTGTCTCCGGAACTGCCAGGTGGCGCGCGTGTCTGCTATGACAACCATATCGTCCGCACGACGCAGAGTGGACTTGTGAGTGAGTATACTGTGTAGTGAGTATACTGTGAAGTGAGTATACTGTGTAGTGAGTATACTGTGTAGTGAGTATACTGTGAGTGAGTATACTGTGAGTGAGTATACTGTGAGTGAGTATACTGTGAGTGAGTATATTGTGAAGTGAGTATACTGTGTATAATGTGAGTAAGTATATTGTGTAGTGAGAGTAGACTATGAGTATACTGTGATTCTAGAGTAGACTATGTGAGTGAGTACACTGTGTGGAGGGTGTGTATCTGTGGAGGGTGGATGGAGTCTGGGTGCTTGACGTGAGATCCCTGGTCCTTAGCGTGACGCTGTGCAGACCACGCGGCGAGGGTGAGCAGCCATCACAGGGAGGGCCTCGCCCCTTTTCCCTGGGTAAACAATCCAATCGCTAGAAAATCACCTTCGATTGCTTTACTGGGCCAGTGTGTCGTCTTCCTCCCCATGTGTCCAACTCTGTTTTCTTTTCCCCATGTCTTCGGGTCGCCTGTAATTATCCGTTGTACAAAAACATGCTTCCTCCACCAGGTCCATCCTCGCCAGTCCTCTCTCTCTCTAAAGGCAACCACGACGAAGTCTCTCTCTCTCCTTAAAGGCCGACCACAGTGTAGTTTCCTCTTAGCAAATGGCGGACGTCCTCAGATTATTCTGTAATAAATGACAAAGCACAAACTTGATTCTACTCAATAAATAGCCTCCCTAGAGATGGTTTCTGCCTTTTCATTTATTCATTCACCTTTGACCCGTGCCATCTGACCCAGGGTTGTGCCGGCCGTCAGTACCCGACCCTAGAGGGCAACAAGGGGCAGACACAAACGGTGTCAAGGCCGAACTCGTAGGTCTGTTGGGCTCGTCTGTGGTGGTGATGACAGGGTTGTGAATAAAGCCAGCGAGACACTTCTTCACTCTCGCCATTCACGTCTTCCTCCATCCAACCTTCACATGTAAATCACATTACAAATACAACAGTACAGTGACACAAACTGTGTGTCTTGTGTACACCAGTGTCAGTACCTGTGTACAGCAGTGTCAGTACTTGTGTACTCCAGTGTCAGTACTTATGTACAGCAGTGTCAGTACTTGTGTACTCCAATGTCAGCACTTGTGTACAACAGTGTCAGTACTTGTGTACTCCAATGTCAGCACTTGTGTACAACAGTGTCAGTACTTGTGTACTCCAATGTCAGCACTTGTGTACAACAGTGTCAGTACTTGTGTACTCCAGTGTCAGTACTTATGTACAGCAGTGTCAGTACTTGTGTACTCCAGTGTCAGTATTTGTATACAACAGTGTCAGTACCTGTGTACTCCAGTGTCAGTACTTGTGTACTCCAGTGTCAGTACTTATGTACTCCAGTGTCAGTACTTGTGTACAACAGTGTCAGTACTTGTGTACTCCAGTGTCAGTACTTATGTACTCCAGTGTCAGTACTTATGTACTCCAGTGTCAGTACTTGTGTACAACAGTGTCAGTACTTGTGTACTCCAGTGTCAGCACTTGTGTACAACAGTGTCAGTACTTGTGTACTCCAGTGTCAGCACTTGTGTACAACAGTGTCAGTACTTGTGTACTCCAGTGTCAGTACTTATGTACAGCAGTGTCAGTACTTGTGTACTCCAGTGTCAGTATTTGTATACAACATTGTCAGTACCTGTGTACTCCAGTGTCAGTACTTGTGTACTCCAGTGTCAGTACTTGTGTACTCCAGTGTCAGTACTTATGTACAGCAGTGTCAGTACTTGTGTACTCGAGTGTCAGTACTTGTGTACAGCAGTGTCAGTACTTGTGTACTCCAGTGTCAGCACTTGTGTACACCAGTGTCAGTACTTGTGTACACAAGTGTCAGTACTTATGTACTCCAGTGTCAGCACTTGTGTACTCCAGTGTCAGCACTTGTGTACTCCAGTGTCAGCACTTGTCAGCACTTGTGTACAGCTGTGTCAGTACTTATGTACTCCAGTGTCAGCACTTGTGTACTCCAGTGTCAGTACTTGTGTACACCAGTGTCAGCACTTGTGTACAGCTGTGTCAGTACTTATGTACTCCAGTGACAGTACTTGTGTACTCCAGTGTCAGTACTTGTGTACACCAGTGTCAGTACTTGTGTATACCAGTGTCAGTACTTATGTACATTAGTGTCAGTATTTGTGTACTCCAGTGTCAGTACTTGTGTACAGCAGTGTCAGTACTTGTGTACAGCAGTGTCAGTACTTATGTACTCCAGTGTCAGTACTTATGTACTCCAGTGTCAGTACTTGTGTACAGCAGTGTCTGTCTTGTGTACACCATTGTATACAAAAGTTTGTTTGTTGTGTACCAAATGTACAGCAATCACTATTTGAAAAGATTGAACAGCTCAATCAGTCCGCAGTACCAGTGTTTGATTTCCTTCACAAGTTTCTAGAAACAACGGACTGCCCAGAAAATGTTTGAATGAAATGGAAGCCACGTGGCGGTAAAAGTTTAACTTTTTCTATTTTATGTAAGGATCTGGGTCTCTCGGATGATGACATCACAATAAACAAGTTCGACGTTTAGTTTGAACAAAACCTTGACAGAGCTGCAACTATTTGGTTCGCTCGCAGTCAGCAGCTCAGGCGGCTGAGTCTGTAAACAGTTGCCAGCTGATAAGAAAGAACACCATGCGAGAGACGAGATTTGAACCCGGTCCAGTCAGTCCTCACTGTGTTGGTGACATCCACTAGCCGCTGGCATCACGTGGTGGCTTGGCAGTGGACGTGTCGTCACGTGTCTTCAAGTGTCTTCCTGTTTGCTCCTCAAAGTAATCACCTCCCACAAGGTCTTCCTTCATTACTTTCCATTATTCACGCATCACAGCTCGCGAGCCTGGCTTTATCTTGTTCTTGCTGTGCGGAGTGAGAGAAGTGAGCAGAGAAAACCGGTATAAAATGGCGCCACTAGATGGCACTGCAGCCACGTGTGCAAGAGAGGGAGAAAATTAATAACCTGCAACTTGGTCACAGGGAGGGGAGGAGGCTGGTGCCAGGCCCCGGGCCGCCCTGCAGGGACTCGGCTCCTCCTCAGCATCTTCGTCCACACGTTCGGGGCATCATCCAGACCCTGGGCTTGATTACAAACTGCATGATAGCAGCGACACAGCACACTGTCACACAGCACCGTGTCACACAGCACAGTGTCACACACACTGTCACACACACCACAGTGTCACACAGCACACTGTCACAAACAGTCACACAACACAGTGTCACACACACTGTCACACACACCACAGTGTCACACAGCACACTGACAGCAACTGCTGGAGGTGAGGAGTCAGCTGCAGACCTTGTATCAGAAGGGGGTTAATGAGGTGAAGTGGAGGCTGAGGCTTGTTACTTGTTGTAGCGGGTGTCTGTCAGGCTGGCAGTCACGTGATGTACTTGGAACTCAGCCTTGTGTAGGGAACTAGCGACAGATGCTCAGAATACTGTCAGTGTGTCACATAATGGTGTCAGTGTGTCACAGACAAGTGTGTAGCCTGTAGCACCAGTACAACACCAGTTCGACTGTCACGATGTCACGATGTCACATTGTACACCACAACTCTCTGTCACTCTCTGACCGTCTGACAATATCAACACTTGAGCAAGACACTCACTGCTGCATGTCATGTCACAACTCTAATTACGGCGCCACTTGTTCTCTCAAAGCCAATACCTGCCACCTTGGAGGCAGTCGTCCCAGTGTGATTAAGTGCCAGGTGTGATCAAGTGCCAGTGTGATCAAGTGCCAGGTGTGATCAAGTGCCAGGTGTGATCAAGTCCCAGTGTGATCAAGTCCCAGTGTGATCAATGCCTGTCCTGCTGCACCAGAAGCTCACACCTGACAGTACCTACGACACCTTGTCTCAGTCCTTGTCAATATTCTATTTATAATGTGAACTGCACTAGCAAACGGAGGAGGCAGTGGATGTCTTCACTCACAGCTGACGGGAGGAAAATGTCAGGATGCACAGTAGCTTTACTTGTTTTGTTTAACTAAGACAATGGGAGGAAAAGGTCACAGCACACAGGTAGATTCAGCTTCCACGGGCCATACAGGTGTGTTTACCTGTCACTGCTCGCTCACACACCTTTGTTGACCTTACAAATGACATGCAGGACAGAGAGCATGAAAGTGGAGACGAGGGGCACTCCACACTTCACACTCCACACTCCACATACTTTGCTCGCAGCTACCTGCAGGTCTCCTGTGTTGTTTGCATCACGGAGTCAGCAGCTGCCATGTTTTTATCTCAAGGCTTCAGTCTGTCTAGGGTTACCCTCCTGCTTCACTCACCTTCACTCTGTCCACGCCAATAAACGCACGGTGAGCTTTGGGAATATTTAGGAATGTTCCAGGAAAGCGAAAATCCCCAACAATTCCCCTAACACCTTGACAAGCGAAGCTAGTGTGTGTGTGTGGGGGGGGGGTAGGAGGAGAGGAAAGCACTCATACACAGTCTGGGTTCACCATCAAAATGCAGTTTACAGCTGGGAGAGCTCGCCTTTAAAAATGCAGTAGAGTCTGGGGAGTGCACCATTAAAAATACAGCGCACAACCTACAGGAGTGCAGCACTGGAACACTGCACAGCCTGGGAGTGTCTGTCAACATGCAGTACACGGCCTGGGGAGTGCGCCTTTAACCCTGGGTACACAGCCTGGGGAGTGCGCCTTTAACCCTGGGTACACGGCCTGGTGTGATGGCGCCTTGAACATGGAGTACAGGAGTCCTGGAGAAGCTGTCCTGCTGACCATCTTGTTCTTGGCGAGACACTGATTCTGCCACTTACAACAAACATCTCGTGTAGCTAACCTTTTAATACCGTCATGCGCACAAAGACAGCTAATCTCTGACGTCATGCGCACAAAGCTGATCTCTGACGTCATGCACACAAAGACAGCTGATCTCTGACGTCATGCACACAAAGACAGCTGATCTCTGACGTCATGCGCACAAAGACAGCTGATCTCTGACGTCATGCGCACAAAGACAGCTGATCTCTGACGTCATGCGCACAAAGACAGCTGATCTCTGACGTCATGCGCACAAAGACAGCTGATCTCTGACGTGGCGCTCAGCAAGAGAAGGAGGCGCTAGCCAGACTTATTTGTGTTCAGGAGGCTCGGGAGGTAATCTGGGGCCCGGGAGGGTGAGGCACGTGCCTGTCAGCTGCAGTCAGTTGTGTAAACTCCTCGTTTGGCCTCCTCCACGTCGACACCTCCCTGCCCGCCAGCTTAGGGCCGTGTAATGGCCATGGCCAATTTACCTCGCCACTTTATTTGATAAATGCACCTGCATTTGCTGGCCACAATCGTGTCGTCTGGCCTGTAATTGGGGAGAGATTCCCTCACTGGCAGTCGCCGCACGCGGGAACACGCCCTGTGGTGGCGCCCCCTACACCGGGGTGGCTGTCTGCGAATAATGGCGCGAGCGTGGCGGCAACGAGGCTTTAGAGCGGATCAATCACCATCACCCTCTTCACGCGAAATGCATGCTGGGTCCGCCTCTCGGTGAAACTCGGACAACGCCGTAAGTCCACGCTCGGGACAGGGAGGGGGAGGCTGCACACCCACAAACAAACGGAAAGACTCGAGACTTCATTACACCCTGGACGCGCGGCAAAACGTGGGTCAAAGTTCACAGCTCATCACTTTCGGGTGGGTGATAAGCGATGTACAGCTGAAGAGTGTCGGGATTGCAAGGACCTTGTTTGCTTTTAAAAGCTTAGGATGGGAAGCCCCTGTCGGAGCGCGGTGCATGATGGGACATCGATCTCTCCCGCCACAAGCAGCAGTGGAGACAACTGTGTGAGTCCTGTCACATCCGCTCCGCCTTCCTAAGGACCTCCTTGCCTCCGCTGTACCGGAGTCTGCGTCACGTGACTCAACTGTGTGAGAGAAAAAGTTTGTGGTTTGTGTCAGGTGAGCCGCCATCAATGTATCACATCACTGTCACCATCGACACACAGAGACGTGGTGTCATCGCTGGCACTGTGTGTTCACTGACAAGTGTCTGTGTCACAACTGTTTGTCGTCAGTGAACTGAGTGTGTCATAGTCACGAACTGTGTCATGACAGGCAGTCGTGTCATCATATCACTAGCGCACAGCTGTCTCTGTCACTCATCGTCATCGTGTCTGTCATTAGTTACAAGTGTCGATGTCTACATCCAGAGGTGACTGTCTATACTCTATACTCTACACCTCTATACACCTCTCTATACACCTATACACACAACGGCTGAAGTAATAAAGGTCATCATTAAAAGGTCATCTAAACATCTTTCCACCACAACCGACAACATCAACAAAACAACACAACATGTAGACAATGGCAGCAGGCGAATGTTGTGTCTATCGCTGCTTAGCTAAACTGTATTGCAAGTATTCGTCTCCATGGTAACGAGGACTATGAGAGAGACCAGATGATGGATTATAATGAAAGAAGGAACATGTTACTTCTTGTGACCTGTGACCTGCCAGGAAATAGACGCACAGACATGTATATGAGATATATATATAGATATATATCTGTGACTAGGATGTTCAGACAGATATATGTGACTAGGATGTTCAGGTTGTTCAGATATCTGTGACACGATGTTCAGGACAGATAGCTGTGACAGGATGTTCAGGTTGTTCAGATAGCTGTGACAGGATGCTCAGACAGATATCTGTGACAGGATGTTCAGGTTGTTCAGACAGATATCTGTGACAGGATGTTCAGGCTGTTCAGATATCTGTAACAGGATGTTCAGACACTAGGTGTCTCTGTACCCACAAGGCGCCGACCGACTCGCTCGGTCAAAAAGTCGCAGGACGTGGATGGATGGTCTCCTTGTTGCGTGTGTCGTCTGCAGTCCTTGTGACATTTGTTTTCTTGCTGTGGAGTTGGTATTGAGCACACAGCGTTTTGTTCCTCCTAAGTGTTTTTCTTTCAGATGAGAGATTTGCGCCTCTAAGCGAAGCTTAGCTTCTTTTTTGTCATTTTGTTTCTTCCATTTCCTATTCAAAGTGAACTTTTTTAAACTACGTCGCACACTTTCAAAATTGTTTTGTTTTTGTTTTCTGTTTGTTTTTGTGCTGTGCGTATTCCCACCTAATTTTGCTTTCTTGTACTCAGTCCCTTGTTTCCATGAGACCCTGGCTGTGTCTCGACACCACTGACAGTTCTCAGCACCACCGGCATCTTGACACATGCACAGCCTGACAAACATGCCACAGCAGCAGACAAAATAAAACACAGAAAGCTGCATAACATCTCAGATCAGCAGACCCAAAACTCGATTCTTGTTTTGAAAACCAAATGAAGGTAAAGAAGAATCACAGGAGGACACGCCCCTGCACAGTGGGCCTCGCTTCAAGTGGATGAGGACTCAGGCCACCACCAGGGCAACAAGGGAGGCAAACCAGTCGAAACTCAAGAAAGACAACAGTGCCGACGGAAGGAAAGGAAAGACATTTCAGGTGAAAGACTGACAAGTAAAGAAAGAACAGACAGAGCTGCACAGACTGACAGATGAAGGAACAACGAGTGGCATCAGCAGGACGACATGTCGCTGTGTCAGTGGCCCACCGAGGAAACCACCACGACAGCAACAGAAGCAGACGACATGACAAACACCAAAGGTCTCGGTACAGAGAAAGGAAACGACGACGATGAAGATGACGATGACGATGATGATGATAAGAGGGGGGGGGGGACACTTCTCGAGGTAGCTACAGAAGAAGTACACCGGAAGCAAGGAGCAGAAACAAGATGTCTGGTGATGACGTAGTCGTCAGCTTGTGCGACAGAGCACGTGGTCTGAGATTGCTGCAGCCTTGTGTTCCCGTCATCCAATCACAACGCTGTGCTCTAAGGTGAGTGTCTGTGTTTGTGTTCAGCACACACTACTCACCCCGAGCTGCCCCCAGTCTCAGAGCTTTGCTCTCATACGATTGTCTTGACGACACCTACACAGATGGCCTCCAGTGTCCAGGCTAGAGCCCCCGGGGTAGCCCACACCCCATGATGCATGTCACAGTCACACGGGTACGTGCAGGGTAGTTTGTTAAAATAACAAGTAAAATGTGGATGAAATCATTCAAGTTCAATATCAGTATTTGCTCGCTGCTACAACCTCCCCCTAGTGTTTGGGTGGTGACTGGGGTCACACAAATTATTTGTAAATTGGTGAAACAAAAGTTGTGAAGTACTGTGTGACATAAATTCTCGCTTGTCACCCACACCCAGCAAGAGCCCAGCAGGCTCCCCATCATGTGAACGCCGCCCTGGTGTCGGGGGCAAGGGAGGCGACACGGCAGTGAGTTCAGAAGGCATGCGCCTGGCACTCCGAGTGATGATCAATTATTCATCAGCACTCAGGAATTCATTTAGCACATTTAAACAAAACAAATGGCGTGCTCGCAAGTCAATTACATTGGCTGTGCAGCAAAATACCCCCTCATCCTCCCCTCTGTCGGTGCCAGACTTTGGCAGCTGTAAATTGCGCCACCAGAGCGCGCGGCACGACTGAGACGTTGTCGTGTAATTACTCCAGCGTCCCCACAAGACCCCGCAAGACCCCACAGACCCCTCGCGACTTCGCTGAGTTCTAGCGTGGCGTGGACGGAGGGTCATTATTCCCGACCCTCTGGGCCCGAGGACGGATTGTCCAGTACAGATGACTACGCATGCTCAGAGATGTGGCACTTCCTGGCTGCCCCCACCACTCCACCCGTCACGTGCAGGGTTCTGGACACACTTGGACAACACCGGTCCTTTCATGAGACAGCCATCGTCATATGGTGCTACCCGGGGTACTTATTGTGCATTAGATTTACTTTTAAAACCTACTTTTGTTCTCGCAACCTCTGACCTCTCGCTGCGGGTAGTCCCGATGCTATTTTTAGACAGTCTCGTGACTACCGATACTAACACTTAGTACCGGGTGGGGGAGGGCAACACATCCACAGTAACATCGATAACATCGATAGATAATAACGTCCCGACTTCATCTAACCCTCGCCAACCTCACTTGTTGGTCTCTCACCCAAGACAAACCACAGGTTCGGATATCAAGGGTTGAGTAGTGGAGTCCCCCCGACATACCCTTTAGCAGGCTGACCGCTAGGGGTGCGTGACTCCAGCACTGATGACATCACAACACGTTAGTGTCAACGACAACCGCAGTCAACGTCACGTTGTCTCTGTCAGAGGAGCACGTCACGTGACAGAACATGTGACAACACGAAAAGGCAAAGCAGCAAGTTGGTGCCTCAGTGACATGTCCTAACCACGGTGCCCCAGTGACATGTCCTAACCACGGTGCCCCAGTGACATGTCCTAACCACGGTGCTCAGTGACATGTCATAACCATAGTTTTGCAATGATGGTTGATGCCAGCACCCGGGGTGGCTGAAAGCACGGAGCTGCCCGGTACGCAGACGATGATGATTTCAGTTGACTGTAGTCTCGCACGACTGTCAAGTCTCCCTGTCGTCTGCTGTTTCTCTTACAAATCCTGTTTTTATCCCCTCCATGTCGGTCCCGAGAATGATGAACGTGCTTTTCAAACGACGCACCAACAAATAAAAAATAAAGAAATAAAATGTGGGGGCAGGCGGTGAACTGGGGGACTGAAGGACAAGATGACCACTAGCACCTCCCTCCCCCAGACACTAACGGCTCAGCTTCCTGTCAAACGATTACGACTTCCTCTCCACCTGTCGCGTGGCTTATAATGTGTTGCTATTTACCTGTGCAGCATAAACAGCATCTCATGAAAGTTGCAGCCGTCGCGTGCCTGTCTCCCTTGTCTCCTTGTTTTCATGTGCGCGTGTGTGCGTGCGTGCGTGCGTGTGTGAGCGTGTGTGTGCATGCTGAGTGTGCGTGTGTGTGTGTGTGTGTGTGTGTGTACGTGGGCGCGCTCGTGTGTGTGTGCGCGTGTGTGTGTGTGAGCCTGTGTGTGTGCGTGTGTGTCAGCGTGTGTGTGTACGTGTGTGCGTGCTGAGTGTGGGGTCAACAGGTTGTTGTGGGCGCTAACTGTAGACACTTGTGACCTCGGGTCTTGTGACGTGTCAAGGGGGAGACAAACGGCAAGCAGGGGGCAACACCAGGCCAGGTAGGCTGTGCAGACCTCCCGTCACTTGCCATGTGTTGGTAAAAATAATCATCTGGCGAGAACAAGTGATGGTCAAGTTCTGCCGCCGCTGACAGACCAGAAAGTTCAGACGCTGCACGTCACTGATGTCAGGTGACGTCACGAAATGTCACACCGGGCTATCAACTCCAGCTAATAGAGAGCTGATAGTGCTGAGGCAATCATGACACACTTGTGTGAGGACAAACACACAAACACACAAACAACTGTGCCTTTACTCGTCAGTCTGTGGAGGTGTGGCGGTGACACTGAGTTCAGCAACCCTCGACATCAACACGTGATGTCATCACACACTGCTTACACCAACATGGTGACTAAACTACTGTAGCTGTGTAAAGAAGCAGCAAGCAACATGCAAACCGACAAATAGACGACAACATCTTCGTCTGTCTCGTGTTGACTGCTGGACACAGCCACCCGGTGTAGCGAGACGTCCTCTCCCGCCCAGAATGTAGTTCCTAGTGAGGACTGCAGACGCTGGTCTCCTGGTCTTGAGGAATGGATCAGCAGACATTTTCGTGGTTTTTTTTTTAAATCAAAACTAACGTAAAGCGTGAGTTGTGTGTGTTTAGCTTTCTCACGTTATTTTTATTTAACTTTGACTTGCAGTTACTTGCAGTTAGTTGCAGTTACTTGCAGTCACTTGTAGTTACTTGCAGTCACTTGTAGTTACTTGCAGTTACTTGTAGTTACTTGCAGTCACTTGCAGTCACTTGTAGTTACTTGCAGTTACTTGTAGTTACTTGTAGTTACTTGCAGTTACTTGCAGTTAGTTGCAGTTACTCTGTAGCAGACGATCAAACACACTGCCACTCGCGCAGGGATATCAAATGAAAATAGTGCACTATCCACATCTGTTTGCAGGCTGTAATAATTTAAACATAAGTTTCTCAACTGTTAATTTACTTGTGTCTCATGCACAGACCACTGACTCTCGCTGAGAGCTCGCTTCTGTCCGGACAAGACGCACACCTCGCCGGGGACACGATTGTGGGTAGGAACTCCGTTTCCCCTACACCGCCAGAGTGAAGCGAGTCAGCGGCTGACCTCTAAGGGTCACCATCCCAATTACCGTTAACACCGATAAGACTGAGGGCCCTGGATGGCTGGATGGGGCAGCTCTCTGTGTTTTTCTCTTGCTGTGGTTTCATCATCATCAACATTTGTATCTACATCTTTCTTTACTTCCTCTGTGTGCTGCATTGTCTTGGCTTTCTGTCTTCTTCCTTTTTGAATGCGCAGATGACATGGAGGTTTGGTAGACTAACGGTCTCCATAGCCCTCTACCTCTCTCACTGTGTGTAGTTTATAGCACTCACCTCTACACTCACCTCTACCATCGCTGTGCATCCATCTGACCTGTCTTCACAGTCAGTGCACTGAGTCACATCGCCGCACTGTTTGTCACATCGCCGAACTGTCTTTGCTTTCAGTGCGACTGATGCTGGAGAAATGTGCTATATACATGTGATGATGATGATGGGATTAGTATTATCATCATCATCATCCTAAGTATTGTTATTAACTCTAACATCGCTGTTACGTGTGGTGTAACACTGTTGTTGTCACATTAATCTTATCTCCCGTATAACATATACTATAACAGGTAGTATCGGAGACAAGAAAATACCTAACAATACCTAACAATAAACCCATTGACAATGTTCTCCAGGCCTCTGTGTACTGTTATGAATGTCTGCTGTGTTTCCTGAGTGTTGAGTGTGGTGCTGTGTGAAAAGCCCTCGTGTTTGGAGGAGAGTCGTTTACTCGCCTTCTCTCACTTTCAAAAGCCTCCGACTTATTCTAGTTCTCTACAGAGATATGGAAGGTGGAATCGGTTCTGCTGTGAGAACATGCAGAAAATGAATGTCTTCCCAGCAGGCCTTTCTGTGGCCGCATCTTGCCAGACGACACAGAGTACACATCAGTCATCGCCGACACCGTTGGTGCAAATTGGAAGACGCACTGCGTGTTAGTGGCGCCCCCATTACACCACTACGAGGATTGCTCGCCACCCGCCCACCCTGCCCTCCAGTCTCCATCCACCCATCAACCCCTCCTCTGCTCCTTAGCACGTGCAGAAATCGGATTGGAGCCTGGGACGGCTAGACACTGGCAGAGGAAGTCTTACTCACAGACTCGCAGGACTAAGTGGCGAGGGGAGAGCACCACCCCGCCACCCGGTGCTACTCACAATCTCAAGATGGCTGCCGAGTCCTTGGTTGGACTTCACTCAGGCTGGTGACTGCGGAAATGTCAACAGAGGACAACCACAGCCCTCGCCATGGTCATCATTGTTGTCATCGTCATCATCGCAATTAAGCCGACTTACACTCACATCGCTATCGTCATCGTCGGTAGGGTCATTGTCGTCTTCTGGATCTTCACCATCATCCCTCTTATCATCCACATTAACATCGTCTACATCGTCCAGCAGGTTCAACACATTGTTTACTGCACACAAAGCATTGAGTTCACTGTCTGTTGTTGTTTGTTGCAGATGAATGCTCCCTCGCTGTGTTTACTGAGCTGTTCACGCAGCCCCTCCCTACCTGTAATATTTATCGTACTTGTCTTTTTGTGACTGCGTAATTAGATTTCAATAAAAACTTTTGAAAAACGAGCTGTCGGAGTGTCGGTGACTAACTCAGTTAGTCGCCCTTGTTTCCGGCCAGCAACAGTATTAGGCCGTCAGGAGCAGAAGTCCGGCCAGCAAGCAGCCCATCCAGCAGCCGCTGGTGTCGACTCGGGCGGCCATGATGGGTCCCTGGGCTGCTGGCTGTGACGGCAGATACGTATTGGCTGGTGGACGTCCCCACGGTGGGCACCTCTAGAGGTTGACCTGACTACAGTCACGTGACACGCGCGCGCTCTCAAGTTGCTGAAGTCGAAGTTGTGTTGGACTTTGGACGCCATTGGACACCGTTAGGCTTGTGGTGACAAGTACTGGTGACAGTGTCAGACACATACTAGTGTACACCTCGTGATATACACAGCGTACTGACATGTACATGTACAACTGCCACTGTCACGTGATCACTGCAGGTAGAATAAACAACCACTGATGTATTCGTTCCTTCAGAAATTATTGCTGTCTTCGTGCACAGTGTCTCTCCCTCTTCTCTGTGTCTGTGTGTGAGACTGTGTGTGTCTGTGTGTCGTTTGTAAACCTGTACACACTTTTTAAAGTTAGAGAACATATGTTTAGGTCCATACATATGTTTGTTCGTTCGTAAGTGTGGCGAAAGACGGAGAGTAAGAGTAGGATTGAATGGTGGTGGTGGTGGTGGTGGTGATGGTGGTGCCGTGACGGCTGTCACACTGTAACAAACAAGACGACATCGAGGGCAAGAACTGCCGAGGACAAGTGAGAGGCCAAAGTGCACGCCATAGCGGAAGGACGAAAAATGCTGAGAAATCAGATTTGTCGATTTGCATTCTGCTCAAGATAAAAAACCTCAAATTTATTTTCTTTAAAACAAACTAATTCTGCCATCTCTGCAAGCGACTACCCCACATTCTAGTGATTCAGGGGCCACGTGACCACGCCATGGCTGTAATTAGAATGGATGACTTTAGCGGCCTAACCTGGCCTGTGGACCTTCTCGTTTTTAGGAGTGACAGAGCGAAACACAGACAACGAGTCGTCCAGTCCATGAAGTCAAGGAACACATGCCAGACGACAACGAATTGTTGTATTTGAGCTTATTCGTCTTACCCCGGGTATCCTCAGGTGGATTATCCAGTGAACTCACCTCGCACATACTCTGCCCACCTGACATTCAGCTCTTAACCTCGCAGTCTCTGAGGACAGTCAGTGGGTTGGCGTGTCTGTACTGTGTGTCTGTGTGTGTCTGTGGTGTGTGTCTGTGCTGTGTGTCTGTGCTGTGTGTCTGTGCTGTGTCCGTGTACTGACAGAGTTTGTTGCTGTCAAGTGTTGTTCTTTCTTTATTTTAGTGTGAACTTGATTAGCACTTGATTAGCACTTGATTAGCCTTTGTGCAAGAATTTATTCCCTAACAATTATCTGCGGAATATTAGTCTCGTGCACTAAATGTTCATTCGTATAATGTTTTCAGTTAGTGAGTTAGTAATTCACATAATTTTATTTATAATCAAAGCTGCGTGCTTTCTATTGGCATAATTTTTATTTTATTTCGTGAAATTCGTATCCACACAATTTCTTTCTCTGAAGTCGCTGCACTTGCTCCGGTGTAGTGTTACTTGTAAGGTGCGTGGTTAACAATCAAGGTGTACATAGTCTGTGTACTTTCAACAAGTGGTTAACCCTCTCAATCCATTCCAGAGGGTTGTAATTCGTCAGGGGCAGGTTACAGAATTATTTGAGAGAACACAGGTTAGCTTATTTTATAGTAAGAGTCGGCATTGTACACTAAAATAACATTAATTTGCTTTTCTTTTGTTTGTTTCTCTTACTTTCTTACCGGCAGTGTTTATTGTTACGGTCCAATGGACTGTTCACAGCAATGTGTGATGTGTGTCAACAGTCTGTCTGTTCTTTGTGGACAGTTTGTACTCAAGACAGGTGGTCACGCCCACCTAACAGCGCTGCTGGCTTTTGTCGCTGGCGCTGTTCCTGGTGTACAGAGGCCCGTAGTGCGAGCCACGCAGACCCTCACAGCCAGCACTAGGTGCACCGACTGCCCCAACCCCTCCCACTCCCCGTCTCCCTTCCACGTCAGCAGAGAAAAGATCCAGAGGTCTACACGCACACCTGAACCTACCTGCCTGCCGCCTGCAGCAACAACTTCTACAAAAAACAACACGTCACGCGTATACAGCTCCAGTCACAACAACTACCTTCCTACTGCACCTTGCCTGTCTCTACAGCCCCTTGCCTGTCCCTCCCTACAGCACCTTGCCTGTCCCTCCCTACAGCACCTTGCCTGTTCCTCTCCATAACACTTCAAATATTTCTTTTCCTCGTTTCATCTTTGCTGTCGTCTTCCACACACTGTTCTCACCTACCACAGGATGAAAGTATAACAGCTTTCTCCTTGTGACTGAAGCAAGAAATGGCTGCTGGGGACTGGCTATAGGGCACTCATTCTACTGCGGACATTGACCTCAGTCGTGTGCTCTGTAGCGTGAAATGACCTTTACTCTCCGGAAGGACTTCGTCTCAAAGACGCTTCTTCACGAGGTCAGATGTCAGGGTTCAAGTTTCCCTGCCAGTTTAGGATAAACATGACGAGATTGTTCTGGAGTTGTAGCCTGCGAGGAGAAGTAGAAAGATGCAGCGAAAAATAAAGCCGACAAGAGGAAAAACAAAAGAAAGACTGTGCATTGTGTTTTATTTGTTTACTCTCTGCCCAGTGTTGTCCCGTGGTCCCGGCCCCCATCAAACAAGCTCCCCCAGCACAAACACGTGCAGACGACAGTTCTTTGTTGTGTCGGGTGGCTGACCCAGGCAAGCCAACAATCAGCCGCTCAAAGCCAGGCTCCACAAGGTGCTGTGGAGAGGTCAGGCGAGGTCAGGTCGATGTGAGTTACGGGTGACTGCCGCCTGACAGGGTGGAGCGCTTCACACGGAGCCAGAGCTGCCGCCGACTTTTCAATTAAAATGTTGGTGTGTGAAGTCTGTGAGTCGCAGCATCTCCTCTCCTTACTTTGTGTGGGCGGGTTTTCACTGGGGTGGATTCATGCTGCACCTCTTTGGTCATTATGGTGCCAGAGCACCCGACCTTCATGTCACATTCTTCATTCTTCGCTGCCGTCTGACATCTCAGTGTAGCACGTGTGTGAATTCTTGTTGCTGGTAATGGAACAGTTTTGTACAGCCTCCTTTCTTGATGTTCTGTCCTGATTCACTGCAGCTGTAAGTCGCCATTCTAAGGTAGTAGTGAGGTCACCAATGTAATGATATAGTAAGGTCACTAAGGTAATGATGTAGTAAAATTACCACCGTAACGATATAGCAAGTTCACCAGTGTAACGGTATAGTAAGGTCACTTTTGTAACGATATAGTAAGTTCACTATTGTAACGATATAGTAAGGTCACTATTGTAAGTCACTATTGTAATGAAATAGTACGGCAACTATGGTAACGATATAGTCAGGTCACTATTGTAACGATATAGTAAGGTCACCAGTGTAATGATATAGTAAGGTCAACAGTGTAATGTGTCAGGTCACTATTGTAACGACATAGTAAGTATGGTAACGATATAGTAAGGTCACCAATGTAACGATATAGTGATACTATACTATAATGATGTAGTAACATTACCACTGTCACTCCATACCCTGATGGTAAAGTCAGCCATCAAGTTCACTGTAATCGTAAGGTCACCTTTGAACAGTCCCTAGTGAACATGTAATGTACCTCTGTACCTGTCGCCACTGACGAGGGCTGAGTACAAACGTCTGCTGACTGACCTCAGACTTTGTCACCTTCAGGACAGACCTGCCACCAGGCAAAGATATTTGTCTCTGCTATTAGTTGCTTTGTCGTTGGTGGAAACGAAAATAGTCGGGGGCAGGAGTAGGTCTCGGCCACTGCACGCGGCACTAATCGCAGCCTCGTGTTCACACAAAGCACGTGCGTGACGTAGCGCCATGTCGCCCGTCATTTGGCCGTCCCTGGCTTGTCTCCCCTCGCGTGCCTGCAGACCTCAGCACCGCCGCCATCACAAAGCAGCAGTGGGATGGGGCCAATTGCCCGCAGTCAACAACCGTGTTGCCCATGCAGGTGTTTTCCTCTTTCTTCTTTTCTTCTTTTTTCTCGTCCCGCGACAAAGCATGATGGGACGAGGGAAGGCGCTGCTTGTCGGCAACTTTGTGGCGATGGCGGCGGGCTGTGATGCAACACAGATAAGGGGCTAGTGTTCGTGACGCCCTGGGCTGGAACTGGACTTTGGTGCTGCCAGGTCAGTCTGTTGTGACAAAGTGTGCAGGTAATGTGGAGGTTCTTAGCTGATTGAACTAATAAGACAAGCGCTGGAGCCGGCGGCTTTGTTGTCCACCTCACTGAGGCTCTGATGTCATGGGCGACCTGGCGTCCAGTGCACTTCCTGGCAGCCTGGTGCACTTGACACGAAACGACTGCATCCAGCGTGCGGTCCATTGGCTCACATGTCCTTGGAGACGAGTGCCATGGAAACCCAACAACAACAACATTGGGCTGATGTTCACAGTGCAATGAACACCGGACAATACACTCATGGACAGTGTTCGCAGTTCACTTGTCAGCATTAGCCACACTTGGGACATACACAGTCACAGCGAGCAGCAAGTCTGAAGACTTCAAGCGATAAGACTGACCGGGAACTAGTCATCGCACGAACACAGCAGTCGTTAGTGATGAGGATGCTGATGGATGACCAGACTCTCAGACTGACAGCACCACGTTCTAGTCCACAGTCTCACAGTGTGCAGTGTGCAGCATGGCGCAGCGGCTGTCCTCATGGCTTCAGAGGCTTTTGAGACAAATCCTCTCCACACAGCTTCACCTATCCAGGTATTGTCACCTGACCAACGGCAGGCGCAGATAATCGATAATAAACGTGATGATGGCGGTGATTACGATAGTTGTGGTGGATGTAGTGGTGGCAGTGATGGGGATGCATGCTGATTGTGGAAAAATACCTCAGAGTGTAACGATCCACAGACAGCAAAGACGATAGAAGCCTTTGCTTCTCTGCACAACACCACAGCTGTCAGTCACATAACAGCAACACCACAGCTGTCACACACACCATAACAACACTACAGCTGTCACACACACACCATAACAACACTACAGCTGTCACACACACACCATATCTGTCAGACACCGTAACAACACCACAGCTGTCAGCACACCACAGCTGTCACACACACACACACACACACACACACACCACCTATACAACACTACAGCTGTCACACACACCATAAACAACATCACAGCTGTCAGTCACACCTCAGCTGTCACACACACACCATAACAACACCACAGCTGTCACACACACACACACACCATAACACGACAGCTGTCACACACACCATAACAACACCACAGCTGTCACACACACTATAACAACACCACAGCTGTCACACACACTATAACAACACCACAGCTGTCACACACACCAGAGCAGCACCAAGGCCTTAATGTCAGGGGCAGCAGCTCATTGCGGGTTGCAGTACTCACCCAAGTATTGTTTGGATGAGCTAACGAGCCATGATGGCGGATGGCACTATTGAATGTTTCAGGGACCAATCATGGGGCCACTGAGATGGCAGTGATGTCATTGCCGTGTCAAAATAAAACAGGAGACTGCCAGTGCGCCAGGATGTAGGCACAGAGTCATCTGCTCCTGACTCTACAGTCGGGTGGCTCTCCTCCCAACCTGCTTGATGTTGACTTTCACTCAGAAATACATCAAAGTACCCGGCGACGGCCGTGTCTTGCGCCACTTCCACACAAATAAACAAGGGTGACACTGAGAACTGCCCACCCTGCACCCAATTTCCGCAGCTGAGTCGTTCTGAGAAAAGCTGGTTGTTGATTGCTAATTGTTGACTATTAATTAATAATAAATAAATAGATTGTTGATTGTGGATTGTTATTTGGCGGCTGTTACTTTGTGACTGCTTGTCGTTATTGACTGTTAATTGTTCTTCAGCGACATTCTCCACGAGCAGGCCGGTGGTGACGGGAAGATGACTGGCAAGAGACATGTCATTACTTGTTGACACTAGTCGAGACATGTCAGGATGTTTTGGTGCGTGTGGTCACTGCAGACATCGCAAGTGGCAGTGGATTCGGTCCACCGAACCGTCACAAGTGGAGGGCTAGCATTTGTGGGCATGCGCACTGCCAGGATATGTTTGTGAGGTGGGGCGAGGGACAAAGTGACAAACAATTGTTCAGGAAGATAAGGCGTCGCCCCCCGCCTGTTGAAAGTGTGGCACCTCCCATCCACCCTCAGAACTGTTGCTGCGCATGCGCAGAAAACCTTGCGATGGTGTCGCTGCCAGGTGTCGTGGTGACACAAGCTCCACCACTCGGACACACAGACGGCGCCATGTCGGAGTCACGTGCAGTCAGCTCGCCACACAATGAATATAAGATATAAGTAGTCGGTGTGACAATTAATTAACCCTGCTTACGCTGTACGTGCGGCAGTGTATAAAGGTCAATAGGTCCTGGCTAACTACTCACTGATCTCGGCTGAGGAGCACATTTACAAAGTATACTTTGCGCCTTTTTTTTTTGTTTTTTAATTAAAGCATATCTTAAAACCAATTTATACCTGATTACTGATCAGTTTGAGTAAGAAATCTTTAGGGTAGGTAATTACTGTCAAACTATTTGGAGGATAGTTAATTACTGCTGCAACATCGTAAGGGAAGGTAATTATTGCTCCAACAACCTCCTGTCTATAAATGTTTACTCAACAAGAAAAGCCTCATGTCATGGCAGATTCCCTGGAGGTTGTATTGCTGGAGCAGACTGGCAACACCTTGTCCCTTGCTGCACACGTGACTGGAAGGAGGCTGACAGCAACATTCGAGTTCCCAGAACAGTGTATCAGCAGCAGCGAGAGTGAGTGTGGTGAGAACCACTATCTTGCCTTCAATATCCTTGTCTTCATCACCAAGGAGGAAAGTCATCTGGTAGTCATCAGACCCAGCGGTCAGGTGGCACAGCGGCTAGCGCCTGTCACCAATACAGTGAAGATTGGATGTCCTGGGTTCAGATCTCCTCTCGGGCACGCTGTTGTTTCTGTGAGTGGCATCTGTTTACAGGGCTGACTGATGTAACTTGAGTTGCTGACTCGGTGTAAAACACCAACCACCCCCAACCCACACACACACCTTCATCTTGTCATCATAGTGACAGGTAAACATGGCAAGTCGAGTACAGTCACCCTGTACAATCGGAGCTACCCGTTGTGTGCACACTGTATCACAACCACCATCCCACCCAGCTCCTCCTGACCGCCCTGACGTCCTGCATTATTCTGTATTACAGACGACACAACGGGTCATCTTTCTGACCCCTGTACAACTCACCTTGAAGGTACACAGAGTAAACATCAGAGTAAACATCTGAGGTTGACGCCGAGGCCGCGATGCTGACAGCCCCACTCACCCGATAGACTCTTTGTCACGTGAGGTGTGTGTGTGACATCACACCAGTCAACGTGTCTCCGCTGAAACTCTAGGGTTGTGACACGTGGCCTCCAGGGTTCGCCTTGTCTCCTCCTCCTTGATGTCTGGGAGTCACTGCCGCGGGGCAGCATCACGCCACGCACGTGCGTTACCATGGTGCACGGTCACGTGGCTGTCACGAGAATGACAACTGCAGGTTGACAAGGGTGTAGGCCCGACAAGCCACTCAGCGCTGCCCACCTCTCGGCCCAACGGACTAAAGGGGAAATAACTGGCCTAGGCAGGCAGCAACACTGACATTCCGTGTTTTCATTCTTGTCCCGAAATTGAATTCTTCACCTTTTACAGCCAGCGCCGCCCTGCGGGCTCGGGATCAACGACAGCATAATGGAATGTCCGGCCTGCTGCTGCCAGCCACCCTGTCAGGTCAGCCACCCTGTCAGTCAGCATCTCGCGAGCTAGTGTACGGGTAGATACATGCTGGGTACGTGTGTTGGTGTGTTGGTGTGTGTGTACGGGTAGATACATGATGGGTACGTGTGTTGGTGTGTTGGTGTGTGTGTACGGGTAGATACATGCTATTAGGTGCGTGTGTTGGTGGGTTGGTGTGTGCGTGCGCGCGTACGTGTAAATACTTGCTAGGTACGTGTGTTTGTGTGTTCGTGTGTGTGTACGTAAGTGTAATTTGTATTTATCAAACACATGTGTGTAACATGTCTACATTGATACGGATAATTCTAACTCTGCTTTGTGGGATTGCATATTCTTTGTGTCTGTAAGTGTCCAGTGTGTACAGTGTGTACTGTGTGTAATGTGTATGCTCACTGAACACTCGTGTAACTGTACAGTGTGTAATGTGTGTCCAGTGTGTACAGTGTGTAATGTGTGTAATGTGTGTGCTCACTTAACACTCGTGTCTGTAAGTGTCCAGTGTGTACTGTGTGTACTGTGTGTGCTCACTTAACACTCGTGTAACTGTACAGTGTGTAATGTAGTCTTGTGTCTTCATGTTAGCATGTGTGTATATTTGTACAATTCCACTGCTTTCTAATATGTGTACGTACGTGTGGTTTCCTATACACTTGTGTGTAAGTTTGTAGTAAAGTGTTGTTACATGTGTGAATATCTGTGTGAATATCTGTATTTGTGTAGCGTGTACGACAATGTTCTTGTGTAATGTTTGTATTACTTGTACATCCGTGTCCTCCTTTGTGTAGCAATGGTCGTAATCTGTGTAGCCCCTTGGTCTGTAGTTTGTCCAAGTAATACAATGTTTGTTTGCGTTTGGTAGTGTGTGTATGTTAGGTAAATGAGCGATCGTGCTGACGAACGGTAGTCTGATATTCAGGTTCCCCCATCCTTCCTTTCCAATGCAGGTTATCTTTATGTTTCTGTTCTCTCGTCTTTAAGTTAGCCCTGTGGTCAGTGACCCGTGCAGTGACCTCAATTTCTGTGGGCCAAAGACAAGAGAACCCTCTCCGCTCTCCAACTGGCTGTTGGTTGACATCACGTGACGCAGAGCCCTCTCTGCTTTTTCTTTCCCTCCTTCTCAGGATGAAAGAGGCGACAAAATAAGGCGCAGATCAGGATGTGAAGAAATTATAATTATATTTTCAAACTAAATTCGATGCTACAAGTTCCAGATGTTGAGAAACTTCTTGATGCGACTTCAGTCACGTTGTGCGGTGTGGAGGTGCGGCAAGCACGTGACCACACGTACTGCTGACGATCACATTTATTGTGAAGAGCATCGGGCGGAAGGGCTGGAACTCTTGACAAGACTAAGTTATCATGGATAGCGTCCCTTTAATGTAGCAGCACTGGACACTACATCAGTCTCTGTCTCTCCTTGTCATTCTTATTGTTGTTGTGGGTGGTAGGAATGTGGGGGACTGGAGGGAAAGGGATTAGGGGATGTGGGGGAGGGTCTAAACTATTTTATTTTAGGTACTAGCTTTGGTTTTACTGGTACTTTCATCAAGAACCTTCAGATCGTTTCTTTAAATGGCTTAGATTTTTACTTTCTTTATTGTTAGCCCACCTTATGTTTGGCTATAGTTCTGGTTACGGATGAGTGGAGAACTCCATATTTGCATGCCTTGCTATAAAGATTTTTTTAATTTATTATATGGTTGTGCTAGCTTATCAGCTTTGTTGATTCATTTATGGCAAAGTTAATAAGACTTTGAAGTTTTTTAATTGGGTTTCAGGTAAATGTTATCCATTTTATACTTTTGTCTCCAGAGAGCATAGATAAGGAAAAGTTTCACTTGCAACCGAGGTGGACATGTTGGGGTATTTTCCTGACTTGATGTTAAGAAACAGAACCTGGTGCAATCAGCAAACTGGATCGTGAGACAAGGTGGACAGTTTTGTTCTGCAATAAACTGTCACAACACCAAATTTAAATTAAGCTCAAAAGGAAAGCTTTTCCACACCTTCCCAAAATACAAAGAGAGGGATGCTATGTATTTATTCTCAATTTACATTAAGTGGACTGTAGTTGAGAGCCGTCTGCTACAACTACTGCTCGTCACTGTCAATACTAACATGACTGTGATCATTATACATGTACTGTGAAAATGTGAGATGGATTCTCACTTATCTGATGATGAACCCACTGAAATTTGTGAAAGTATAATCATTTAAGGCATTCGCCATTGGGATGAGGTGTTAGCACTCAGGTTTGATACGCCTGAGTACCTATAGTCTTATAAGGCTATTACTATAATATACTCAAACTATCATTACAACAGTGGCAAATTATGGATGAATTTCACAATAACAAAAAGATGTTGACCAACTTAAACTATCTGATGTCTTTGGAAAAGGTTATTGTTTTGGTTCAGATCATTTCAAGGAAAGGCAATATAGTTGTCAAACCCCTAAAAGTCTTGACTCCAATGATAACCCACAGTTTTCTCCATTCCAAATTCACCACAGAACACACTTACCATCAATAATTTTATTCCCATATATAATTCTACTAGCTCATATTTTACCTTTATGGAACTTTGCTCTTCTCTTATATTTTAGTTATTTTTAAATTAACATTTGTCATGTAAGTCACTCTAACTGGCACATAAGGCTGATGATCAGAGCTTGTACTGCAAAAGGTCTGTTGAATGGATGTTTGCACAGATCACACAGGTAAATAAATATATTGGATATTTAGGCTACTGTTAATTTCCTTTCATTCACCATTATGTAGGCTTACAGAATTTCTTTGTGACATGTCGCAATGGCTGCACACTGTTGAAACACCTTATCCAATCCACAGACTGTCTGACAGGCTGGAAGATGATAGTGCAAGCTCTGCCTGATGAGCTTCATACAAACTAGGGTGTTTCATTCCCTCTTACAAATGGACTGAATTAAGACTATTTAGAAAACTGTTTTCTTGCATTTGGGGAAACTGGGGGCATCTACAAAATCCCACTTTAGGTGGTTTAGATTATTCTTCTGTCAGCTTATGCTTGAGACCCTGTTTCTTTACAGTCATGGAAGAAGTTGGTAGGAGGACAAGGACAGTTTTTACTTGACTCTGAGATTATTATTAATTTTATTATTGTTATTATTATTATTATTAAAGTTAATTTATATAGCACTTTACACCCACATCAAAGGCAGGCTTAACGTGCTTTGAAAATAATAAAGAAAATAAAGAAAAATGCACAGACATTAACAATGAATGTTGATTTTACAATAAACCTGTAAGATTATTGCGTGTCGGTTTGTATTGCCACTCATGTTAAGTATCGTCATCAGTACATATGCGGTCTGCAGCCTGGCCATTACATGAAATCTTCGGTAAGTCAATAAAGTTTTGCTTTAAAAAGTAGTTGAGAGTTAGTAGGATGTTTTTATGGAGGCTCAACTGTCAATCTTTGGTGGAGTTGCTTCACTTTTGCAAACAGAAATAAGTTTCCATGACAACATGTTATCTGTTTCTTTCTCTGAAAGATAGCTCTGTGTCCTTTTCGGAGAAAGAAACAAAACGAAATTGAGAAATGTTGAAGTTACACAATCTGTGGCTTTAAAGTAATTTTGAATTGCATTTGAATAGCGTGAAAGAAAATGTAAACCGTTATGTAGAGGACAAATACGAAGTAAAGTGAATTCCCTTGAGTATGTGCTTGCTGTATGTTTGTAGTGAGCTTGCATGCTATTTTCTGTAAATTAATTGTCCACCAATGTCTTTATACTAAGGAATATGAATGGATGTGGATATATACATAATTCTGTTTGTTATCAAAGTATTATGATTTGAGTGAGAATTTATTGTTGCAAGCTTGTCAAACATGTAAGTGTATATTTGTGAGCAAGTCTTCTGAACATGAGCATGTTGATGTCATGTTTATATTCATGTGTAAGTCTGCTTTTAACTTTTTCTCTATTTATGAATAAGAATTTTATGGATTCTAAATAAATACAGAGTTCTGCTCGTGGATTTGCTGTTTAAATTTGTGCAAGTTGTCCTTTAAAGATGCATTCATCTGCCATGTGTACTCAAACTCTCCCGAGCTCGTCTCGCCTCAGCAGTTCCGTGAATAAAAGACAAAAACCTATTCTTGGACGAAAGTCTTTTCATATCTCGACTACATAGACATTCCCTCTAAGGACAAACGGTGCCAGCGACGACTTTGTTCAGCAGTAGTTGTTAGTAGTAGTTCTTGTAGCAGGTGTCGCTAGCATCGCTACCAAGGGACGCAATTTTGTTCTTAATTAAGCGAAGAATCACAAAGGAGGAGAGGATGCTGGCTATATCTGTACTCGGTGATGCAGGCTGGCAATCAGGGTGCAGGTGGGGTCAGTGAGGGTCACGGGGTGGGCGGCCATGCACGGCCTACAGAAGACTGCCCTGAAGCGCCGCCTGACGGCGGGGATCTTGAGGGCGTAGAGCGCGGGGTTGACCAGCGAGTTGCCGAAGGCGGGGATGCAGGCGTACAGCAGCAGGCTGCCCTTCTCCTCCACCGTGTAGCCAGACAGACAGCCTGCCAGATTCAGCATGATCAGCAGACCTGCACACACAGTATGACAGCAATGTTGGCACATCTGGTGGCATCACCTGCACAGTCATGTTGGATGTTGATAACCAGACACAGTAACACGTAGTTGACTTTATTATATGAACGATAAAAGTCTTGATTGTCGCCATGTTTAGTCAGTAAGACACAGACAGACAATCCACACACAGGGGCCTGTCTACCGCGGAGAGAAATCACCGAGCTGGTTGTGGATGACAGTGGATACAACTCCGAGCAACATGCACGGCTATTAATTAATTAACATGAGTAGAGGGATATCTGTAGAGTGTTAGCTGTAGGTGTCACAACATGAGTAGAGTGTTAGTGGTAGGTGTCACAGCATGAGTAGTGTTAGCTGTAGGTGTCACAACATGAGTAGAGTGTTAGTGGTAGGTGTCACAGCATGAGTAGTGCTATCTGTAGGTGTCACAACATTAGCAGTGTTATGTGTGTCACTACAAGTACTGCCCCTACACCTGACACAATGTTTATTTCTACAGTGTGGCCCTGAGCACCAAGCTGCTGCACACATGAAACTAAGCAAGGATTGGTATTTCTGGCTTCTACACAGACCTTGGTGATGTGAGGTCTCCGTGTGTCACAGCTAACATCGTCTACTTTCCATTTTGATATCAGTGGCGGCTTACCTACGTGTATACCACGTGAGTATTTGTATATAAACGTGTCGTTTGTCTTTGTATCCATACAGCGAGCATACAGAGTTACATCGCATAGTAACCTGCACACGGTGGTGCAGTCTACTGAGGGTGGGCATGAACCCACTCGGGGTAATCGTCGTGGAATCCACCCTGACGGTAGCCGTGTGAGGTGTCCACTCACCTGCTGGTGTCCAGCACACAATGTACAGCCCCACCACGGCCAGCATGGTCTTGGTGTAGCGCCAGGTGTGTCCTTCTTTCATCCTCAGGCCCACGTCATGCGCGGTGATCGCTCGAGAGTGACGCCTGGCCACCTGTGCGAACCCCCTGCATACTGTCAACATGCTCCATACAGGTGTTACCTCGTCATCTACAGATGTTAGTCTTATACCCAGGTGTAAGCATCCACCCAGCTATTCCAGGTGTGTTGTGGTCAGCCCCAGGTGTGCATGTGTTTGTGTCAGTGTGTCAGTGTGTGTGTGTCAGTGTGTGTGAGTGTGTCAGTGTGTGTGTGTCTGTCTTACTGTGCACACTGTGTGTTTGCGTGGCCGTACCTTAAAAATGTGCAGGTAAGCAAGAACCATGACTATGGAGGGCGCAATGAACAGCGACACCATCAGCCGCTGGTAGTCGGCCTTGAGGAGACCGAAGAAGCTGCATGGCGGGTTGAGGTCGTCATGACGACTGCTCCACAGCAACATCGGCACCAGCGCCACCACGCCGGCGGCTGTCCACGTGACCAGGAGAAGGCCGACGAGGAGTCGCCCGCGGCACAAGCTGATGTACCTGACAGGTGAAGACACAAGCCATGCCATTCATCTTTCTCATGTTGTCGACATAAAGTTAATTGTCTCCTGGCAAAGTTCTTTGCTGTACCAACAGAAATGTTGTCATGGATACGCTTGTGACAACAGTCCTCACCACAGTCTGCGTCTGCTAATAACAACAACTATAGCAGTGTTGACAGCGAGGCTCAGTGGTGGTCTCCATCACCGTCTCTCTATTTCTCTGTCTCTCTCAGGCAGTCCTGTGTTGTTTCAGCCTGCGACCTCTCTGCTAATGAATTTGAACCATCTGCGAGCCTGACTGTGATGGTGTGAGTGGTGTGGTGAGTATGAATGTGTAACGGTACTGTTGATTGTTGTTGTTGTGGTGGTGGTGGTGGTGGTGGTGGTTGTGGTTGCTGTGCTGTGTGGTTCTAACCCTTGCTTCCCTTACAGAGCTGCTATTATTCTTCTGAGAGTAATGAAGTGTTATCTTATCTCCACTAAAATATTGTTCGATTACATTTCTTAGTTATGTTCTAATTATTGATGTACTACTTTCTCTATACTCGGTGATGATTGATCTGTTGTATTTCTGTTTTACACCCTTCGTTACTTTCTCTCCCTTTTCCTCCTACTCGTCATCATCAACAATGTTTTCCACTCAAATACATCAGAAAGTGCTTTTCCGTTACGATGTTGTTCTTGTTCTTGTAGTCTGACCTTATTTCTTCATCACGTGATCATTGGCTTGAGAGCAGACTTCAGGCATGTAGTCTCATCCAGTTATCTTTTCTTTGCTTGATCATCGACCTTATCAGCAGAGGTCAGCCTGGTTGTCATGTCAGGTCTTGAACATGAACCTGGAGGACTCGCCATGTAGTAGTGACCTCGGTGGCTGCTCGACGTGTTTAACATTCGTGTTTCAGACACAACAAGCACACAAGCTGACGGACATTTTCGAGAAAAACATGAGCTTCGTGGAGAAGCTGACTTGAGACTTCACAGCAAACCAACCCCTGGAGACCTCACGATAACTCACGAGATTCTATCAGTAATGTTAGCTTCAACACTAACCCTGGGTTCCATTGCCTCCCCAACTTTGTAAGCCAAGAGTCCACCGACACTCGCATCTCACCTGTAGGGAAAGAGGATCTTGATGTATCTGTCTGAGGTAAGAATGATCAGGTGAAAGATGGAGCTGTACAAGGCGCCATGGAAGACAGCCATTCGCACCAGGCACTCTGTTGTGTTCTGTAACCATGGAAACACAGCGACTATCAGCGACTGTTGTGCTGCTGACAGGACGAGGGGAGAGGCAAGAAGGAGGAGAGAACAAGGAGACACCACTGAGGGCAAACAGCCGTCTAAGATGTTTGTGGACTCAGGCAGCACTTTGTCAGGTGTTCCCCTTACAAGTAGGTACACTGTATTGTCTTATCGCATGCCATCATGGAAAGATCTACAACTCTATCTGCTTTACAGGTGTATTTGTCTACCTGGTATTTGCTGAGGGAGTAGATGCAAGTGTGGAGAATGAAGACGCCACTGAGGATGTCGGTGATGCTGAGACTGGCCAGCAGCACGTCAGTTGGATCACGTGATCCATTTCGGCCGTTCAGGCGGATGAGAGTGTCCAGCACGAGGCTGTTCAAGCCGATGATCCACCCCGCCATCACCACCTGCCCACAGACACCAGTCCACCTCACCTGCTGACACCACCCATCTTCACGCGCACATCTCGTCAACACGCAGCTGTTGGTTGAGCGACTTCCGTCGTCTTGAGAAACTTCCGGATGGGATGATTGTTATTTTTGTTAGATAACTTTGGTAAATATAAATTACCATTCCACAAATACAAGGAGGAAGGCCTCATAACTTCCCACACTGACATGTAAACACTGTTAGCATCCAAGTAAAGAAGGAAAGAAATCAAGGAAACAACAGAATGTCGGGAAGAACTCACCTGGATAATGCTGATGATGATGTCACAGGAGGTGACGTCATAGCCGTTAAAGCCCCCGTACACGACGCTCATGACAGTGAGTCCGGACTTGCTGGATGTGTGGCTGAGACTGGAGTCGTAAGGGACAGGGGTCCCAGGGGCCAGCGTACTGCCTGGTACACACGACATGCATCATTAACATTCACACAGAGGCTGGTGTGTGGCGCATGCGCGTGCGCGTGCTTCTGTATGGCAGGACGTGTTACCAGATATAACAAAGCTGTCTTTTCCTTTAGAAATAACACTTGCAATATTGATGAAGCAGACTACCACCGCGGACAAAGGGAGGTGCAGAGGCGGATATGGAGAGGACAGGACATACTGCACGCTCCTCCAGCTCCATCTGGCATCAGTCAACACAGTAGTATGTGGGGAAGTGGGGAAGGAGGCCAATGATGGATGGAGCGACTGAAGCGCGGGGACTTACAAATGAACTCACGTCGATATTAGTGACACCGGTCAGTTGCTGAATAAGCTGTACACAGTGCGACTGCGAAAAAGAATTTGTTGGTGGCAATAGATGGCCGCTGCTCTGTCCAGTATTTACTGTTCGTCACACTCCGTGATATACAACTACAACACTCGCGACACCATCATTCTCTACAACCCTCGTGACCTCACCGCTAATGTCGCCTCGTGCAGACAAATTTCAACTTTCTTAATAACTATGCTGAATAAGGCTAGAACATAGCAACTCAACCCTATATTTAAATATATCAATTCACAGCATCATCATCGTCGTCGTCGTCATCGTCATCTCTTGTCATGTGAAAGCCCCCAGTTAGGCCACGTGAGATGAATACTCAGCACTTCAGTGAAGACAAGTGATGACGAGCTCTGCAGAGACGTCTCCAGTCATCACAGTAGCTGACACTAATTGTCTTTGTTCTTGTTTGTTTGTTGTTCCTCTTTGCGTTTTTGTGTTTGATTTTATTCTTCGTTAGTACTGTTGTTTATTCTTTTATAGTTCATATGTTATTTGTTTGTTTTCCTGTCCCCGATCGTCTGCTGTCCAAGTTTCGTTCTTGTTCTTAAAGATCCTGAACACCAGTGGCAGCGACAGGTCGAGTTATCCGGACGTTGGCAGTCTGAAGTAGCAGTTGTTCAGAGTAATCCATCTGTCGCTCATTCTCTTTCTCTCTCTCTCTCTCTGATTGGTGTTGACTGCAGGCAATGTCGTGAATGGTGTACCAACGTGCAAGATAGCCCAGAAGCCTAAAGTAAGAAGAGGGACATTGCCTAGTGTGAGACGAGACCAGTCATCGATGGAAAACAAGCTCACTCTTGGATTTCAGTGACATACAGCGGGCTGTGACCCTCCCTCTGTCTATCTTATGGTCGTCTGCCTCTGACAGCCCTCGATGGTTTAGTCTCGGCAATGTTCACGCTCCATACATGAGCCCACAGGACATCTGTGCTTCTTGCTGATGAGAGCTGACACCCACGGTCTCCACTTGAAGTCGCAGAGAGGGCTGGGCAGGGAGGGTGATCATGATTGTTGTCATAATGAGCCCTGACTGCACAGAATTCTGTGGTCGCGAATGAACATAGACTACGGAGTTATAGGAACTATAAGACAAAAGGAAAATACAAGCTAACAGAATTTAATCAGCTGTCTCACCTAGAAGATATCAAACACCAAAACTGCCAAACCAAACAGAGAGAGGGAGAGATAGAGCCTAGAGGTAGTGGGTGAGGGATTTCGCATTTTTTTAAAAAACCTAAATGAAAAAAAAATACCACATAGAGCAGGATGCCCAACCTACGGCCCGCGGGCCATATCCGGCCCGCGAGCGGTGCCAATTCCCAAAGCAGGAAATTTTATTAATAAAAAAAAACGAAAAAAAAACAACTCGAAGGGCGTTTCCCAAATATGGAAGCATGGTGTCTCTACGATGCAGCCGGACATTCAGAAGAAAAAACTTCAATATAATAAAAAATGGTACTGCTCATATTTTGTATAATGGCCGCGACACGCTGTCCGAAAGGATACCCGCAAGAAAAACTCACTGACATAGAGGAACAAAATACATGAAGAAAAGTACTAACAACGCAGTATAAAAAAATAAATCTTAACAAACTAAAGAAACAACAATAGCGAAAGACTTCACACAGATACCACATTCTCTTTCTCTTTATAAGCTGAAGTTTTGTCATTAGGAAAAGTGTTGTGTAGACTGGACGATGCCATCCATCTTTAATTTACAAAAGTAACATAGCAGGACATCAATCCTACCTTCAGCCAGTAGTCGGAAGGAGGGGTCCATGGCACGATGTCTGCTGCAATCACCAGAAGGTGGCTTTCGACAAGTGGTCAGTAGTCTGGCCAGTACTCACCTCTCCAACATCATGCTTGCATAAAGTATGTTCAGTGTCCTGTCTGTCAGTCTGACCTGAGTGGTAAGTCCTTTGACCCCGCTGGCTGAGTGTCTAGATATTCAGCAGTGAGTAGCCAGTCAGTCCGTGTCAGTAGTGTCAACAAGTCCTCACAGGTCCTCAACACTCCATGTTTTGGCAACAAACAGCCTCAGGAGGCGAGTGCACCAACAAACTCGTGTAAACGTCAACAGCGATGTCTTCTCCGTGAATCATCGTTTCATAAACTAACTGAGAAAATGAGGAATGTCCCAACAATTTGACAAATAACAGTTTAGTGTTGCCCAGTGTTGCCCAGTGTTGCCCAGGTTGACAGCGGTGTCATGGCAGCTCGGCACCTGCACAGGCGCGAGATGTGAAACCTTTGCATCTCACCTTCCACAGGCGTATGACAACAATGTGTGGAGACACGAGCGGACAGGTAAACCAAACAACGGATTGTCTGGCAGCAACTGTCCTTGCCGCGGTCCTGGTCTGCACTGACAGCAACATCGATTACAGTCGTGCTGGAGTGCACCCGCTACAGTAGGGGGCGCTGTGGTCGTGCTGAGTGAGTGCACCCGCTACAGTAGGGGGCGCTGTGGTCGTGCTGTGGTCGTGCTGGAGTGACTGTGCACCCCGCTTTGTGTGGTCAAACACAGGGGCCCGTTACGTCTGACAAACAGCGTGCTGGAGACAGTAGGGGCACGTACAGCGCCGTGGTCGTGCTGGAGTGCACCCGCTACAGTTGATGCTATGCAGTTCTGCTGGTGTAGAGGGCGCTGTGGTCGGCTGAGTGCGGGTTAGCTGACAACAAGAAGGTGCAAAATGCCAAAAGTCGAGGAGGACCGCTAGAAAGATGCATTTCACCACTTCATTTTTTAAAGGATTGCAACATTGACAACACATATCATGTCTGCAGTTTTCTCTGATAAGCACACATGTGTTGCTGTGGGAGGAGAGAAAAAAGGAGAATGTTTCACACTTCAAAATCCACAAATTGTAGAACTTATAACACTTGGAGAAAACTCGATGGAGAGAAAGGAAATGCAGGGTGAAGCTGAGTGTCGGTGGGATGACACGCTGGTCTGTGCTAGAATTGTTGTACAAATAAGAATAACATAGCAATAACAATAGACAATATGCGTTACTCAGACCGCGTGTTGAAATAACGGTTCGTTCAAAGACAGGAGTCAGCAGATCATCACCAGTTGTGAGGGCGGTCATGTGACGCAACGGTTAGTGTGAGGATTGTCTGCCTTGCGTTCAGATCTCGTCTCAGGCACGTTGTTCTTTCTGTGCATGTGACATATGTTTACAGGGCTGCCTTGCCGTGATGTCGGGTTAGTTGCTGGCTCGGCGTAAAACACCAATTTCACCTCCATCAAACTACTCGAGGTGGGACCGCAAATCTGCAGCCATTGCTGGGTCCTCAACTTGCCCACAATGCCCTTTACAGTAAGGTCACCTCCACCATCTATTTCTGCAACATTCACTAATAATTTTACTGCCCAGTGTCACTTTTCCTGGCGTTTGACCGAGGCTGCCCTTCGTTCTTATAAACTCATGAGATTGTCACCTCACACCCCAGTTGCTGGACTGCAACTCATCTGGTAAGTGACCCACGCTGTAGTTACTTCCCCATACCCACGTGACCATCACATCAATGTCCTGGAGGTAAGACCTTGAAACTGTAATACGGGAATGTGTTCGTGATCACCATAAATACATCTTTTGTCTACAAGCTATAGACAGGGTCCGAACATGGTGGAACACTACAGCCACAACAATGACTGTAAACTCACTCTTTTGCTTTTCCTCCCGACATGCATTATTGATTACTTCTCTCAATCGCCACAGAACGTTTGGATTCTGTTGCTGATGGCATTTCCTTGTTTTAAACGTTTTTGTATTGTCCTATTACATACAATAACAGATCAATGGTGTATTTATACAATTTTGATGTTATTGGAAACGGTCTGCTGGATTAGCGCCATTTGGCATATGGCAGCGTGTACTGGTGTAGGATGAAAAATTATGTGAATGGCAGTGTGTACAGATGTGTGTGAGAGTGAATGGCAATATGTAGCATGGTGTGAATTTCAGTGTACTGGTGTGAAGTGAAGGGTGTACTTGTGTGTGTGAATTAGTGTGTACTGGTGTGAATGACAGTATTGGTGTGTGAATGTTAGTGTGTATTGTGTGAATGGCAGTGTGTACCGGTGTGTCTGTGTGAAAGGCCTATGTGTGAATGACACTGTGTACAGGTGTAGTCAACATGTCGATGTTTCATGTTTGCCTGGGTGTTGAACAGTGTGCATGTTTCACGTGTCACTAAAAACTATGATTGCCCCTGGCGTCGGTAGTCTGTGAACAGAGTACAATCATTTCCCTAGTTTTGCACAGGTATCCATCCGCCAGGTTACTTCGAACAGCGTCCAGTTTTGATCTAATAACAATGGTGGCTGACCTGCATGTCACATGGTTAATTTATGTTGAAAAAGTAGCTTTCTCTACATACAATAAGCAACAAGTGTCATCATACTGAATAGCAACTTCTGTACTGGACAGTCAAATTTATTCAGGGTTGAGCTGAATCAGCTTGGGTCAAATTAGTTAATGGCCGAATCGACAATCTTTGTAGAAAGCAGCTATTTTGCTGTAACTATTTAAAGTTTAATTCACTAAATGTTAAGGGTGTATTGATCCACACAAAAGAGAATGAAATAGCACAAATTGGGCTAGACAATGATAGAGAAAGCCCATTAGTCTGTTCTGTGTTAAATGGAGGAGCAAGTGCTTTCCTAGTCTTCACATGACCTCCAAGTGTTTAGTCCACTCCTCCTCACTCTCAAGGGAAGTCACTTCCATTTGCCGCAAGACTATGGTGAGCTCCCCTTTGTCGTTCACTTGTTTACACACAGCAACAGAGAGTCAAGGATCAAACCTGAATCAAGCCAAGAGTTAGCACAGGAGAACCAAATTCAAGAAACTTCAAATGAAGTTAACACTTAAACTGACCATTTTCTTTTTCTTGTTACTTAAAATGATGATACTGCCTCTGTAACTTCTCATATTAGTCAGTTGTAACAAATTCATTAATTTATTATAACATTAACATTTTGACAAACATAATAAAGGTAATATAATTTCACGGTACAGTATGTTCCTCTTTATGACAATGTACACTCACTTGTAGCACTCACCCATACTTCACACCCTCAAAAATCTTACAAATAAAACTCTTTATTGATGGAAAAAGTACAGAAGCTGTAAAAATACAAAGTTATCAGAATTAATTAATGGTCAGATGTATCTCAATAAGTGTGAATTAAAATATTTTAAAAGTAAATACACCTCAAAGTTACAGGTACACTGGTTAGAAGCGTGAAGTGTTTAGTAACAAATGTCAATCCATCACAAACACGCAAAATCCTAAAGATCCTAAAACTAGCTCACACTCAAAACATGTTTCTAATTCCTGTCAAAAATCATAAAGCAGTTAGTGCTGCTCAGGTTTATAGAGTTCAATCCCTGAAGATGTTACAAAAACTGAAAGACTTTGTTCCAACTCTTCAGCTCATGGCTTTAAGCTATTACATTCCTGTCATACCATGAAGAAAAGATACATTCCACCAACATGTATGACATTATTGCTATATAAGCCCTCAAAGCCCTGAACCAAGCTAATACATTATCATTTCCCCAATAAAGGACACAACATTGCCTCATTTAGAGTTATTCCAAACTGGGTATGTTAGTACTAACAACTTTTATAATGTGTAATATGAGCATTTTTTAACAAAAACTGTTACCTGAATAGTGCCAGAACAGACTAAAGAAATCAGTTTCAATACAAAAACTCATCAATTTAAAGATCAAGAGGTATGCATAGACTATAATGGTGTGCTTACTGAATATATTTATCTATTTATCTAGGACTGAATATATTTATCTATTTACTTTCTTGTACATGGAAACTTGAGAAATGTACTAAACTGATTGCAAAATAAATCCTCTTCTCGATAAGTAACTAAGAATTGAGTTTCAGGTTAAATGCATTTTCCCTAAATGTTGGCAGCTATTCCAAAACAAAAATCCTTTCATGTTTTATTTACTAACTGCACCCTAACCTTGGAGATGCATGAATTTGTTGCATAAAATTAAAATATGGCATCAACATTGGTGTAAACATCATTGTATATATCATAATAACTCATTAAACATTTACACAATGTCATTTTAATATAAATGTTCTCCATCAGCTGCTGTCAAGTTCCAGGGTTACTTTCCACTATAAAATGATTCTTCTTAAGCACATCACTATTAAATAGTATACTACTAATTATAAAAGGATTTCTTTCTTACTAAAAGGATAAATTTCTCGGTTGATGTTTGGTGCATTTGTTTGAGATTGTTTTTAAATGGCAGATATTGTTAAAAGACTGTTGCTGGGTGTGAATGATGGAGAGAGGATGCCGCAAGCCAACACTCCCTTGCAACTCACAGCAGCTTTTTCACCAATTCTCCAGCCTTGTCTGCAGCAACCACATCATCCCCACCGCCAATACATTTTCCATTAATGAAGACCCGTGGAACCTGAAATACATCAAAGAAAGCTAGATTATTCATTAAGGATAATCACTAACCTTTTCAGGTACATCCACACCAGGAATGAAGTTAAATTCCAGGGTTAAATGGTCAAAATGTCTAAGTGACACTAGCAAGGCATGTTTGTGTCTGTCAACATTGTGATCCTTATTTGATAAGTCATTAGATTCGGGAGAATTACCAGACTGGAAGACTGCCGAGGTAATAGCTTTATTTAAGAAAGGATTGAATTCTGATCTTGGAAATTATAGACCAGTCAGTTCAACTTGTATTTTGTGTAACGATAGTTAGAGATGCTATTGCTAAATATTTTGTAGAATATAGAATGTACATGTGCTCCACGAGGAGTAGCAAGGAATAAACTACTAAGAATGTACATGAAATGTCAACATGGATTTAGGGATAAAAGATCTTGTGTGGCAGTTATTAGAATTCATGGAGAATATAACCTCAATACTGGATGAGGGCGAGGATGTCAATATTTTATATCTTGATTTTAAATGGGGATTTGATTTTATCATGTATGAAAGATTTCTGTCATGTATAAAAGATTACTAGACAAATTAGCAGCGCAAGAAGTGGGTAAAAAAATTGCTTAGATGGATAAGAAACATTTTAACAGGTAGGACATGACATGTCAGGGTAGGATCTGTAAAATCAGGTAAAGCTAAAGTGGAATTACTCAAGGAAGTATTCTAGGACCACTATTGTTCATGGCATTTTTTAACGTTTACCTAATGCATTGTCTAGTGCTTGTAAGCTCTTTGCCAACACCACCAAAATATATAACATTAACAATCACAGTGATATTGACAAAATGCAGGAATGGTGTCAAAAATGAAAATTACAATTTAACATATCAAAATGTGGAGTTATGCATGTAGGTAAAAATAATCCAAGATTTATATATAAAATAAAAATAGAGGATGAGTATCAGGGCACAAAGATATGTGATGTGGAGAAAGACTTGGGAGTGGACTCTGTACATTGTCTTTTGACTCGTATATTCAAAGAGTGATACGCAAAGCGAATCAGTGGTTAGTGTTATTAAAAAGAATGGATCTGGATTGGGAGATATTTTAAAGACTGTATAAAGCACTTGTGTGTCCACATTTTGGAATATGCTAATCTAATTTGTCTCCCTTCTTAAAAAGACAATACAGTGTAGGGTCATGTAGTTAACAATCCAGTAATGTGCGAATTTGCTTAAGCCGCACAAAATGCTTGGATCCCAATTTTTTTACACTGTGGATCATATGGAGCTGGACATGGCCTCTCAAACACTCGAGACAGGTGCTGACAGCTATCATTTTGGCATTTCGAATGTCCATGATTGACATGCTATGCACTATTGAGGATTAAATATTTAAATGCTGGATTATAACTTCAAAGAGGTATTTATAGAAGATTAGTGTTTTACTTGTCAATAAACAATAAAATAACTATATATTTAAGCCAGAGACCACCTAAACCATGTGGACCCCAATCACCGTGGCTTAATGGCCCTACACTGTATTAATCGAAAGTGTTCAGAGAAATGCTAAAAAATTGTTAGATAAATGTGTGGACGTTGTATGCTAAATTAAGACTCCACTCTGAGGAATTGAGGGGGACATTATTCACATGTTATAAATTATTTCATGGTTATGTTGACATTGATATAAATGTATTTTTCTCCCCACAACAAAAATCGTTATAAATTGTGAAGGAAAAGTCTCTATTAAAAGTTGTAACACTAACAAACTTAAATTCTATTTTTCACTAAGAGTTGCAACCAGTTTGAACTCGCTTCCAACTAATATATTAAATATGCACCAAATTTAAATAGCTTTAAGACCTCTCTAGGAGACACTTAAACATTCATAGATCTGTTTTATTGTTTCATAGACATTAATGAGGGTACATGGTGACTAGGCTGTCAGAAGCCACTCCCTACTACTATAACCAGGTGAATGTGGCACACAGTACTTACTGATCTTGCACCTGTTACTGTCTGCAGGTAGTTCTGGATAGCGTCGCAGTCTGGGTTATTTTCAATTTCCATCACCTCATAATCATCAGAGGATAGTTTCCCCTCCTCTATCAGTCTTAAAAACACGTGTTTTGCCTTGGTGCAAAAAGGACAGTAGGACTTAGAGAAGATGATGACTTTCTTGTCAGCGATTTTGCTGTCAACGAGGGTTTTCACGTGTGCCATCGTCGTGTTTCTGTTCAATACGAAGCACGTACGAACTTTCAAACCTGTCGGCCAGTCGCGACAACTACGAACTAGCGATTGTGTTAATGTTAATAATGATCTACGCATGCAATTTACTTCCAGCAGTTAAAAATCTGTTTTAAATGAATTGCAAGTCACCGTGCAGAAGACTGTGTTAAACGTCACGGAAAGTAGTGCTCCGACTTCGATGACGTATGACTCATGTTCACGTGAAGCCGAGAGCACAACAAAACATTTAATTGAAAAAGCAAACTGTTATTTCGTATATAGGTTTGTTATTTGTTAAAAGAAGTTAGCTCTTATCACGGGCCTCTGTAATGCGCAAAGGTATAGGTTTGGCTGGTGTGGGTCGTGGAGGGCGCCCAGTGTACTTCCCCCATCAGGCGCGCCATGCGTCACACACAAACATCAGCTGTGTCCATTGGCGGGCATCAACTTCCACTTGTTGCTAACGCCGCAAGCAGTCTCACTGCTGACCGCCACTAACTATTGACTCGCAGACTACATGACATGACTAATAAATTTCGATTTTAATTTGTGTAGTTGGATCCTCCTGCCGACTGGCTTTTGAAGGTGCAGGGTGTTTGAAAATGGGTTGTTGCACTTCCCAGGTTTGTGACCTACTTTGTGTCCTAGTCTTTCCTTCCGAGCTAGTTTTGGCAGAAGTAAACAGTAGGAAACTGGAGAGAACGGTGCAGTTAGAAAGCGGTGGGTTATCTATTTTGTCTAATGAGACCCAGTTATACACCTAATAATCAGTCGACAGTAATAACTAATTAGCAAAGTTACACAGTCACTATAAACATCCTTTGGACCGTTCTTCTGTTAGGTCCTGCTCACAGAAAATGGATTGGTATGCACCAAATACACTCACTAACAAGAGTAGTTACCTTCTTTTTCTATTGGAGTGGTTGTTTGCCAAGATTAAAGACAGTAAAATAATCCCTTACCCGCTTGTAACAATTTGCTGGGAAAAAATCAGCAATATGATTAGTTGTATTCTAACAAAAAATAGTTATGTTCAAACCTAATTAGGTAGTTTACGTAGAGAAGGAAAATGAACATACAAGTGTAATACACTTTTCTTTGAAAGAATTTGATGAAGAGCTTACATTTTGATATATACATGCACACATAAAAAGGGGTCCTATCTTTTACTACCTATACATTTAGTAGGCTTACATACATCTAAAAGAGAGAGCTTGAATGTCTAGGTCGAATAAGGTTTAGACTATCTTTTGCTTTTTCACTTGACTGTCTTTTGTGATACATATCCATTTAGCAGGATGGGCAGAAAATTCATAAGGCTCATAAGTAAAACTTCATTGGAAGGGGAAAGTGAGGCATTCCTATAGTTTTAAAAGTTCTTTTCAGGAAATTATTTGAAAGTATCTTTGTTATATTGTGTGTCTGCACATGTCTATGTGTTATGTCCAGCTGTCCTGTTGCTATGGTGTACAGCTGGTCTGTTTCTTGTATCTAGCTGGCTTGTTGCTGCGGTCCAGCATCATGTGGCCTGTGCTGCAGCTGTCTTCCAGAGATCCGCGAGTCCACAGGAACCCGTGTGATGTACACAGTCTTCCTGTCTCTTGGCTTCATTATCCAGTGCCTCATGCTAGTGCCTCAGGTCCACCAACTGATCAGTGATAATGTAAGTGGTCAGACTTGAATTTTACAATGTGTGTATGCAGACACAATACTGCTGTAAAGGAAGAAAACTAAATGGGCGAGCAGAGGGAGAAAGTGAGATTATGCATGTCCTGCTCATTTCGTGCTCATGCATTTCTTTCCACATATCCTGCCCTTATGCTTTTTTTAATTTTTGCATTGTAAAATTGTTAAATAAGATGAATAGTTTAAATAATATAGTAAATAATAAATAATGTTTAAAAAATGAATGTATCAGGAGATGATGGGTAATACATCATGGTTATTGTGGTTATTATGGTTGTCCTAGATAATGGGTTTCAACACCACCTGTCTTGCCCTGTCAGCTGGTGAAAACTGCAGTCTTTTGATTGGCTACCAAGCTGTCTACCGCATGTCATTTGGCATTGTTGCTTTTTTCTTTATCATGATGCTTTTAACACCGTGTGTTCCATCTTCCAATCACTGGCGGGCATCCATACAAAATGGGTAAGTTGTTGTTTTCTCATTCATGTATTAACCAATCTATCATTTTCCGTGTTCATGTGCATGTCTCTTAGTCCATCTTCACATATTTACTTGCCCTGTAAGCTGTAAATTTTGTATATTTTGTCTCTGATTCATCGGTATTTCTGTCTACCCTCTATTTGTCATCATATTTTATGCCTCTGTATTCTGTCATAATTTTATGTCATATGTTACTGTGAAATAATATATATCATTGTCATTCATGCAAGGCTGTTATTTTTGGCACTTTCACATTCATGTTGCTCTTTGTTTTAAAAGTGTCAAGCATATGTTTTTTCATTATTTGAACATTAATTTTTTTGTATGTGTGGGTGCATGCATGGGTGCCCACATCTACATGATGCTAGCTACTGGTTTTTCAAACTTCTGGTGCTGTGTGGACTGTGTGCTGCAGCTTTCTTCATTCCAATGCAGCTGAGCATCTGTAAGTATCTTGCTATCCCTAACTTTCATAGTCTGTAAGAACCTTGCTATCCCTAACTTTCATGGTTTGTAATAATCTTGCTACCACTAATTTTCATAGTCTGTAAGTGTCAAGGTTTTACCTAAATGCCTGTCTTTCATGCAAGAGAAAGTTTACTAACTGTGGCTGTGTCTTTCATGTTTTTATTTTTTTTGTTGGTAGAATGACTTTTTTTTTTATTGTGACTACATTTATGTCAAACATCTTGCTAGCGTTTGGCATTGACATAAATAAATATTATTATTATTGTGATTATCTTTTGTCACTGTTAACATTTTTTCACATTTTTCTACTGAGTATCTAAGGTCTTCTTAGGATGTGCTTATTGAGGTTCTTTCTGACGGAAATGCTAAGTACACTTAGTTAAAAGGAAAGGGTTAAAAGATGTTGGAATGAAACCAGCTTGAAGTAAAAGACGATAACATGTAGGGGCTGTGTGTATGTGTTTTTGTTTATATATGCATGTGTGTGTGTTTATATGTGCATGTGTGTGTGTTTATATGTGCATGTGTGTACATGTGTTTGTGTGTGTTGTCAGACTGGATGTACATGGGAATGGCCGGTGGAGTGCTGTTTCTATTATTACAGCTGCTGCTGCTTGTTGACTTCACACATGCCTGGAATGCCACTTGGTTGGTTTTTGCATGTTTATTCTTTCTAAATGGCCAGTGATGAATCATAGCCAAATTGAACTAAACAGCACTCATATCTACAGTTTTAGTTTGCATGATAAACTTACTTTAAAGCCCAAATCTTATAGGATGATAAATCTCCATGAAGCGGACAACAAATCCATACCAGCAAAACAAAGATGTTTGGAGAAGGATAAGACATCTAAGATTAGCCATCAGTATTTATGTTCATCTTGTTTCAAATGGTAGCCATTGTTTATTTTTCTGTTACAGGATATGCTAGTAGTTCTACTGGGGTAATAGTTGGACATTTTGATTCTAGACATGCATGCCAGTGGCCAACCTGTTTTTTTTTTGTTTTTTTTAATTTCTGCTGTTTATAATTTTTGACTGTTTGGTTTCGACATGAATTAACACTTGGCCTTTGAAGAGAAGATCTAAACACACAATAGCATTGTGCTATATTTTCTTAATAATTTGTTTATGTATTGTTACTGATTTATCATTATTATCGCTATCATCATTTATCCCATTATCGATACCAGCTGTGCACCAGTTCTGGAAGGATGTTTGGGGGATGGGGGGAGATTTGCTATTATGTACATGTTGAATGATGTGATTAAGTTACTAATAGTCCATAGTGCAGGAAACATATTGAAAGATACTGTGTGGGGGGGAGAGGGGTGTAAGCACTTGGGTGATGTATGCATGCCCGCATGTGCTACTTTGGGTCAAATTTAATAATAACTGTGCAAAGATAACTTGGAATCGGCAACCTGCTAAACCTATGTTAAAAGAGAGAGTGTATGTGTAGCACTTTGAAATGACCTCATGTTTGTGTTGACTAAAAATGGAGCCTTTGTGTGACTTTCATTTTGTTGATTGTTTTTATTTTTAAATGTTTGCTTCAGGGTAGGACGTCGGTATGGTAAACGCAACACATTTGGCTGCATTGGTAAGTGATTTATAACCACATTGGACTGGTAGTTGTTAATCTGTCTTTTTTGAATAGATGAATTTGTCTTGATGAGATGTTAACACTTGGATTATGATGTGTGTACTGTTAAGGTGTGATGTACAAAGTAACCTGTACACCAGTAGGCATATTAATTTGACTCCTAATGACTTGTGATAAATTCAAATGGAATAACAATATTTACAATAATTAAAATCCAAATAAAGGATATGAAAAATGAAGGATATTGCTGTGATCTATTTAATTTTGATCAACCAAGAACACATTTCTGTGCTCAGAGCAAAAATGGCCTAGAATTTACATTCCTGCAGACACGTATCATAACTAGCCAGGTAAAGTTTCCTACACTAGTACATACCTACAGATCCTAAGGTAGGCACAATAGCACAAATACTAGCGCACACAATGCTAGTAGTAGCACACAGTCCTGTAGGTGTGTTATGTCTCTGTTATTTACAACTGATTTTGTTTTTAACATTGAGTTTAGGTGGTTGTACCTGTTTTAGAAACAAGTGGTGTGAGTTTTACAATAGTTGCTGAAGGCACTGTGACTAAGTTTGAGTTAATTTGGTCATGAGACAGAGTTAAAATGAAAATGACTATTTCAGCGACAGGGGCGTGCGCCATTATTTTTACATCGTCGCAATCCTGGGCATGGCTCTCCTTGTCTACTACTATGCTGTGGCTGACTGTACCACCAACCGCATCTTCCTGGGCATTAACGCTGGCCTATGCATCCTCCTGTCTCTTCTGACTATTCTTCCATGTATCCAGAAGCGTAAGTAATACAACTATTATGGATTTGTGAAAGTAATAGAAACTCTTTTATGGATTTGTGTAGATGTACGTAGCTGTTCCTAGATCACTTAAGTGGATTTTGATGGGTAAGATGTAAATGTGAGAGCAACATGTTAACCATTTTTGTCAGGTATGAAGCGGTGTTTTGGCAAGGTGATATTATGTGATAAGTATGTGTCAAGTCACTGAGCCTGAAGTAAATAATTATCTAAATGTGTATGTGTTTGATGTGTGGACATTTATACAGACTGGATACATTGTTGGTGAAAAAGTTAAATTGTTGTAATGGTATCTTTTGGTTCTGTATTTTTGTTCATTTTATTTTCATCTCCTTACCATTTTTCTGTTTCCTTCAACTTTCATCATTCTTTTTTTTATTCACAGTCCATTTTACTCTCACCTGTTTTAATTGTCTGTTACTTGCTTATCCACGTATCCACTTAAATGTCATTGCCTCAACCACAGATCCATCTACATGTCTTATTCATTGGTCAACATGTTTATCCATCGTCAGTAAAAATGTTCAAGTTATTTATTTTCCCAAATCTTTTGCATTAAAAATAATCTGTTCCTCGAGCATTACTCCTTACGCCAATCAACAGAATTCTGGTCCCTTTTCTAACCCTTTCTTTAACTTTTTCGTATGTTGATTAGTTGTTAATAGTTGTGATTAATAGTCTGTTGACTAGTTCACCTGCTCGTCTTTTTCTGCAGATTTATGATACTCTTCCTCCTTATTGTTTGTTTCCATATCCCTCTTTGCATATTCTGTTTTTCATTTAGTGTCTGCTATTTTTATTATTTCTCCTTCCGTCCATGGTATTCTGTCCAAGTCTCCTCCTTGTCTCAAGTCCTGAGCGGTCCGGTGGCGCAACGGTTAGCGCCTGTCACTAATACAGTGAAGGCTGGCTGCTCAGAGTTCATTTCTCGTCTCGGGCATGCTGTTCTTTCTCTGCACGTGGCATCTGTTTACAGGGCTGGCTGCCTTGCGTAATATAGCCTCAGTTGCTGGCATGGCGTAAAACACCAATCTTTTCTCAAGTCCTGAGCATGCTAGCTAGGAGTTCCTTCCTGAACATGATCATCGCCTATATAAATCACGTTTTTTTATGATTATTATTATTAATCTGTAATGCTTTGTAAACAAAATAGGCAAAATTTTGGATAAATTTTGTAGAATTACTTGTAAATAAAGGGGATCAATGGAACTGAAAAGGATTCTTATAGAATTTTTAGCTTTGCCTTGCTCTCTACTGTTCTTTTCCAAGTCTGGTTTGGCCACCCAACTCTCCTCATCCCCTGAGGATTCCAGTCAAGTGCCTGCCTGGCAATAGTGTCAGCTGGTTTGCATGGGGTGTGTCCTTTCCAACCCCATTTGCGCTTTTTGATGTCTTGGTTAGTAGCATTCTGGTTGGTTCTTTTTCACAGGCTGCTGTTGGAGATCTTTCAGGCCATCTTATTGCCAGAATATGGCGTAGGCATCGGTTGGTAAAGGTCTGGAGCTTGTTGTAGATGGTGTTTGTCACTCTCCAGGTTTCAGAACCATACAGTAGGACTGCCTTCACATTGGTGTTGAAAATGCAGATCTTACTGTGGAAGGATAATGCTCCGGAGCTCCAGATGGGCCGTATGCTGTTGAACGCATGCCTGGCCTTGTTGATCATGGCTTTTGATGTCAATTTACGCTCCACCATCGTTAACAATGCTTCCCAGATACACGAAGCGATCTGTTGTCTCTAGAATATCTTAACATTGTCCAATCCCAGATTAAACAATTATATTGGTAAAGTACTAGCATAATTTTATTAACCCAACTGACCTTGTAATTATTATGCATATTTAACAACATGTAGATTTTGGGGGGCATTTGATTGGGGAGGGGATAGGGGGTGAGCCAATGTGACAATTTACAACCATTATGCAATGCTTCTTAAGTATAAAATTAAATTGTTAACTGTTATTTATATAAAGCGAGGTGCAGATCCACAAACTGTAGGAAACATCCACTTTGCTATAAAAACGAGTTCAACCTCAATGAAAGAGAGCTAGGCATTTTCTTTGGAGTAAATGTTTTTGAATATAAGTACATATTCTAGAATTTTCCTACCCTGTGTTTAATAACAAAGTTTTTATTACTATTCAGCATACCAGACCTAAGAGTCTGTGATACCTCTTTATGTGCAAACATAAACTCAAAACTTATGTACATGTATCTAAGCTAAGCATTTGGCATTTTTTTTTCATAACCTGTTAGTTTGTCTGATTATAACAGAATCTAGCATTTGTCACTGAGTGCTTGCACCTCAGCTGTAGAAAAATGTCTGAAGTAACTTTGATTTCTGCTGGTTACAGGAAATCCTAATGCTGGGCTCCTGCAGGCCTCAGTCATTACTATGTATGTTGTTTACCTCACATGGTCAGCACTCACTAGTGAACCTCCTGAAGAAAGTATGTATATGTCTTGCATTCACTGAAGGTGGTTGGGGTAGTCTATGCATGTATGTGTCTGTGATTTTTATGTACATTCATTCACATTCTCAGTCTTTGTTGATAGACTAAGTTTTGTAGATTTAACAAACCTACGTCTAATTTCTATATCTATGAAAAGCTGGTTGAAAAAAGTTTTCTGTTTAATTGCCCTTTCAAAAGTGCTTTTTATTGCAGTTGAAAATATCATCGACACTCTGAAAGCACTAGCAGGTTCACAACAGGGGCATACTGTCGTGGCGGCAACAGCTGCGACTGTTCCACTGGTGGCGCCTTCGATGCCACTTGTTGCCAACGGAAACAATCAGTTAAAGATACATAATGTGTCCTACAAATGCCGGCCAGACCCAGGTTTTCCTGAAGGAGACAGGATTGCTGCCTATGCCGGAGTGTGCATCACCTTTATCATGGCTGTGTATGCTAGGTGAGAGCAATAGTTCAGTGTTGCAGAATGTTGATGTCAGGCAGGTAGAACCAGCAGTTCTTAGAAGACAGTGATGCTAATTAAGGTGAAAGCTGTAAGTTAAGGAGAAAACTGTAATTACGGTGAGAGCCAGTTAACGTGAGTGCAAGCTGACAGGCTCCACTTACAGTGGGTGAAAGTGATAGTGGACAAAAAGGCTATTAAAAAGGTGAGTTGGCACAGCTTGAACATTTTAGCAGGATTGTAAAGAGGCAAATTTGAGAGGTCACGTGTTTGTCATTATGATATTGACATGGGTAGCATCCACATTGATCACATGATCACATTAGCTTGGTATTTCCTCTTACAACAGTACATCAACGAAGTCTTGTTCTATTGCAATATAGTTCTATTTACTGGCTTCAGATTAAGTTAGTTTAGTTTATAGGAGCGTAGAAAGAAAATTTCTACTTGGATAACATTGTTGACTATTTCATCAGCATGTTATTAAAGATGCTAATGATGTTGTGATATACTGTTATTAAAGCTAAACATGATAGTATTTTTTCATTGCCAGTCTCAGGACATCAAACCAAGCACACAAACTTGGACTTCGAAAGAAGGTATGTCATCAAGATCATAATTACTGTTTGCATAATGATAATGTAATGAAGAGAAGCTTCAAGTGACCAGTTTTAGAGATAATGTTGTATGCACCTTTTCATTTGTAATGTGCAGTCATTCACATGTTTTCAAGTGACTAGTTTTGTATACACACCTTGCTGTGTTTTCAAATAACAAGTTTTAGAAATAATGGTATATACTTCTCAGTTTTGACTTGCACTCAAGCACATATGCATGTCTGCACATTAAATTTCTTTGGCTCACCTTTAGACTAGAGGAATATGCTTTAAGTTGCAGTTAATATTATACATGAGCACATTGTACAGGGCTATACAAACTTCCATAAAGAAAAATGTCTGTGGTAATGTGGTAACCTTTTATTTGATCTAACAAGTTATTGAATTTTATACATATAATTATAAATAGGTAACTTGAGGCCCATTCTTACCAGTTTGGTGTGTCATGAGTTGTTTGGTTCCTTGTCTTACAGGACAGCTGGGCATGTTGCTGTTGTGTGATTAAGAAACGTAAGTATCTCAGTGTCTTGTGTAAAGTGGAGGCATTGATTAGTGTACAACAGGGGTGTTGATTAGTTTACAGTGGGGGTGTTGATTGGTGTAGAGTGAAGTGTTTATTGGTGTTCATTGGGGTGTGTTGTTCAGTGTACTGTGGTGGGTGATGATTAGTGTATAGTGGTGTGTTCAGTGTACAGTGAGGTGTGCTGCTGCATGCACAGTGGGATATTTTGTTCAGTGTACAATGGGGTATGTTTTTCAGTGTACAGTGGGGATGCTGATTGGTTTAAAGTGCAGTGTGTTTGTCAGTGTGCAGTGGGGTGCTTGGATCAGGGTAATTGGATGTAGCCAGTGTAGACATGTTTTTGTTAATAACTTTAGTGGAGTGTGTTGCACAGTTCAGTGGAATGTAGATCAACAGAAGAGTTTGGTCAGGTCAGCAGATCAGTCAGGCATTTTGCTCAGCTATAGGGGTCAAGTAGATCTAAGTGAGGTCAAGTAACTTCTGTAATATGCTAGTTGTTCCTGTCTTATTAATGTAATTCAAGCAACAGGCTGTTTGTATCTTGTGAAATTTTCAGTTTATTTCAAGACATGCATGTCCAGTGTATCAAGAGAGATTACCTTGTCTTTGATAAATCTGTCAGAGGGGACCATAAGGAGTTCTAATATTTATCTTTTACAACTGCAGGAGACAATCCATCACTGCTTGGAGGCCAAAGGGTCATTTACAATGAGGCTGAAGGTGTCAAATATCCCTACGCCTTCTTTCACTTTGTATTTTGCTTGGCAGCTTTCTATATCATGATGCAGCTGACCAACTGGTACAGGTAGTTTCTTTGTACAAAAATGGAAGATTACAATGTGGCTTGTGAACATGCATTAAGAGGGTGCTGTACATCAAATAAAACGTATTGCTATACCTGGGCTTCCAATCAAAGGTCACATTTTCAATTCTTCCTCAAGCCAGTGGGTATTAACTCTGCAGTCTTGGTTGCCTGATTTATCAAGCTTTCTTGCATTCTTCATGGCAGTAAATCACTTACAGTTTACATCTGTTACAGCCATTAGATCTGGGAACCTTTACCATTTAAAACAAATAATTTTGTCTGAAAAATCTGCCATGATTCACTAGGAATATTGATTTGGTTTATCTTTCAGCATATCTTTGGTTTTATTCAACAGGCCTGCTGAATCAGATCTCAATAATTTTGGGCTAAACTGGGCAGCTGTTTGGGTGAAGATGGCATCATCTTGGGTTTGTGTTGTCATTTACCTCTGGACTCTTGTTTTTCCTCGTTTGTGTTTTGGTCGAAATTTGACCTTCATTCAAAATCCACAACCTGAGGAGATGAGGATGAACACTCTGGATGACGAGCAAGAGAACACAATAGATGGTATCAGGACAGAACCTGGACATGTTTACCGGTCATCATCATCTCACCAGTTGCGATCACCTGCAGATATCCACCAATCTCATGAGTCTCTTGGTGGAAAAGCAAAGGCTGGAGGACAACGAACACCAGTCCCCAGACCACGATTACACTCATCTCAAGAGTCTCTCGGTGCAAAAGGGAAATCCTCAGCTCAATCACGGTCAAGATCACCTGCTCCAAAGCCAAGACCACGCTCAGGTGATATCCATCTCTCTCAGGAATCACTGTCTGGGAAGAGAAAGTCATCAGATCATGCACGATCGCGATCACCTGCTCCCAAGCCACGGTCGAAATCAAATGATGTCCACCAATCTCAAGAATCACTCTCTGGGAAAGGAAAACCATCAGTACAACCACGCTCAAAGTCCCCTGCTGTGAGGCCAAGGACAGTATTCAAAGAGTGACAGGACACTTTCAAATGAAAACGAAGTTTAATATAAACAATATGAATGGTAGCTTGATTTTGAATGACTCTTTTTATTCCACAAGCAAAGATTTGGAGAATCTGTGATGTATATGAACAAAACCAAATATGTGTCTTTAAATGACCTGTAGCACCTTTTCTGTTCATCATCTTCTATTTGAACAAAATTTTTATGACAGTTTTGGTACATTTTCATGGAAATTGGAAGGTAAGTTCACTGGCTGAAGTCATCAACTCTAGCATTCTTAAAGTAGGATAAGCTCAGCTGACAAGTGTTGTTATTGTCCATTTCGGGATTAAACTCACTTTACCTGGTTGATTGAATAATTGGATTATTTTGAAAAGAACTGTTCATAATCTGTTGCTATCTTACAAGGCATGTATCATGTGTTATAGATGTAATTTAGTATAGCTAATCAAACACTTTATTAAAACTGGGGCATTGACACTTTTATTTTATCCTAGTAACATGTGCTTATTTTTGCTTGCACTAAAATCACTTTGCCATTCCCAGTGACCATTAAGGCTTGAGGTATTGGCATTCCAGTTCTCTATTAAATCCAAAATATTGTGAATCCTTCAGGGCATAATGTCTGTTAGATTGTGTATTATAATTCAGAGACTCTAGCGTGGCATAAGTCTGTAATATTGTTGAGTTCTATAGCATACTTCATACACTCCTGCTATACCTCTGTGACTTCAGAAATTCAGATATTTACAGCAGACTTTCTGGGTGACTGGCAGTTGGCAGTGGTGAGTGAACTTTATGCTGCTCAAAGCTGAAGGAGGATATTGAAAACTTATCTTGTGTTGTGCACTTGCTTGTCTTTTGACTAAATTTGCTTCACTTGCTCTGCAGGTATTTGGGGTCAAAAGCTTCTCAGCAGAAAAGGCCAAGTGCATTTTGCAGTTAATACATCAAGTTCCTAAAAGCGGACAAGAAAGATTAATTAAGAAAAATTAAGGGGTATGATTGTGATTGCAATAGTGGAAAGGACCTAGATGACTGTTGATCCTATCAGGTGAGCACATAACATCGTTGACAGTCAATTTCAGTAATATAGTGTAATGGGGATTAAAGTGTAATATCATTGTCACAAACTTCATGCGGGGGAAAAAGAATCCATCAATGTCAGTGACAAAATGGTAAAACCTAGGACTTGATTTGCAGATCAGTCTATGGGGTTGCTTACAATTGAGATAATGATTGCCAAGTGCAGGAAGAATGCCTGATTTAAAAAAAAAAAAACTGTAGATCATGTAGAGTTACTGAGGATTTTGTGGAATTTTTCAAAAGCTTCAATAATACAGTAAGAATTACTATATACATGAATGTCTAAATGTTTTGTCATCCTTGGTACACAATGCATTGCAAGATTATTGCATCATGTTCATTCAAATACAGTCATAGATTTTTTTTTTCAAAGTTGATTTCGTGCTCTAATGGACTTTCAACATATGAAATTACATTGTCAGTGTTGGGTGTAAAGATGGCAAGCCGATTTGACTACAAAGGATGGTATACTTTTTTATATGTTGTAAGGATGCATAGTAGCTGCAGTGACAGAATATCAGATGCATTTACTCAGGGCAGAAAAGTGAAATGCATGGAATAAAGAGCAGAGTTATGTGGAACAGTAAAGTTGTTTGTGAAGCTTGCATGTCAATATGAGCGACATGGATTAATTGGTAAAACTACATTAACAGAAAGTGCTTAAATATTTGAACCAGTGAAACTTGCTAAGAATTAACAGCAGGTACAGTGTTGTAGCATGAACAAGTATTTTATTCCAAGTGCAAAATGTGTTTCCATTGATTAATATAATCAGATCTTTGTGTTTAAGAATGGTCTGCTAAGAACCTTTTAAACTTGCAGAAATTTCCTTGTAAAATTATGGTTGCATATAATTCTGATATTATTTAACTGACCTTTTCATTTACAAATGGTGGCAATTTTTTAATGTTTTATTAGATCTGTGACTACTGAGTTTGATAACTGATTTTGTTTCATGTTCTTGATAAAGACTAGACTTCTGAGCTGGTTATTTTATCAACATCTCTTTTCCAAAAGTTACTGTCCAGAAGAGCAGTAGTCACTGTTGCCTACAGGCGTGACCAAACACTAGTTAAAGTTAAGAATGCTCACAAGACATTATTTGTAGAGTATTTTATTAAACATGGGTATTGTGGAGCTAAAAAAAACAGTACATGAAAGTATATGAATATTTTGAGGCCCATATTCCTTTATTTTTGACTTTCCTTCTTGTGCTATGTTAAAATGCTGTTAACACTCAGCACCCCATGTACTTACTGCGTAATTCTGAACTCTGCTCCATCATGAGATAATCGGCAAAAATAGCATGATGACTATTGTCAGTATTGGAGTCAGGATGTTCAGTGGCTTTTAATGGAGAAAGTATTTAAATACTGCAATCAGCAGCTAAGAGGTTTGCTGTTGTTGGGAAAAGTGAATGGTGTAGGTATTGATGTGGCTGGCGTTAACTCTTCTTGAAGCTACACTGTAGTTCTAGCATATAAAACATATGTTCATGGAATAGGGCAGAGATTCTCAACCCTTTTCGCGCCTGTATCCCTAAAGGGTGAAGTTATGTCCACGGGTACCCTTCCTGCATAAGTTTGCACATAAAAGTACTTATATTCATAATGGCATGTGCTTATTTATGTTGCTGCATACCCCTGCATAACCCTCACCATACACCTAGGGGTACGCGTACCACCAGTTGAGAACCGCTGGAATAGGAGATTGATGTTGGAAGGGGAAGCATCAGATATGACTGGGATTTCGATAATGCTATTCCACATTTACAAAAGTGAGTCAATATTTATCACCAATGCAATTGTATTTGTGTTTCTGTTGACAGCACTGTCAGCCCTGGATTTGCAACATTATTGGAGGGTGTTCAATAATAAACAGTGTTCTTTACAGTTAAATGTTTATTGAAAAAGACTTATGAGCTGGTTATTTTATCAGCATCTCTCTGCTCAAAGATATAGTCCACAAGAGCATTGTTTTCAGTAGTGGTGAAAGTACTAGTTAAAGTTAAGGGTGTTCACATTCACAAAAGACTGAATTGCAGAGGATTGTTGACTCAATTCTCATATTTTGAAGAAAGAAAATGCAAGACACAAGCTGTTTTACTTTCATTTGTCTACAAAAGATAATTATTTGACTAAAGTGGTAATTATTTGTATATAGTCATCTGAGTTATTTTTTTATACAAAATATATTTTTCATCGGCTGCGTGTAAAATATCCATGCAATTTTTTAACCATTAATTTTTTTATATTATTATTATTGAATGTATGTGCCAGTGTTTTTTATGGGTATCACCAAACTTTCCATCTTCAGCTGTCTAACTCCACATTAACAATATTATAACAGAATACAAAAATGTTAATTATTCAAATTAGATTGAAAATTAAATTTGCCATAAAATGCATGGAAACTTCCACAGGCCCAAAATACCTTATATTCATTGACAAAATAGATGGTAAAATTCAAACAGTGTTGCTGTACATGTCTGTAAACGTTGGATGTAGGTGCAACACACAAACAGGTTTTTAAAGACCTTTTATAAAAATTCATTACAGGCTATTTATTATATCGGTCCTATACTCCACTGGGGATGAATAATAATAAGAATTTATTACTTTTATGTGCCTTTTCATATTCTTACACTGGTACCATGTGCACTAGTGATGATAAAATCAGAGTTGGGATTGTGTTTTTTTTGTGTGTGTGTGTGCAGTGAATGCCATTTGATGACAATGTGCAGATAAAGGCTTAAGTTTATTGTGCATAAACTTGTGGATTGTGGAATGTAATGAAATATAAAAATCAGTTTTGGACAATTTGGTGAACGTACATGTAATCCTCTAGCCATACAAGTGGAAGTCATCAACTGCATATGCCATGAACATGCACCATCTTCACACAAATATATGTCAGTCTACCCATCTGGGCACACACAGGTCAGTCTACATATAATTTTGGTAATTTTTGGAAAAAATTTATTCCGTAATTATAGCATGCAGATACCCATGAATTATTTGTGCATTTCATCTTTGCTACAGAACAGTTGTACACAGATTAGTGGCCATGTCAGCCTGCTGCTCTTACATTGGTGCCTCCAGCCTATTCTAGAATATTCCCATATAGTCAGCTGTCTAAAACGTCTTATGAATCATTTCTATGGTTTTCCATTCCTATCAGCTGAAAGAAGATGTGTAGGACATTTGTGATTCAAGCACATCAAGTGGGACTCCATTATTTCCAGGAAGGAATCACCGATGTTCACTGAAGGGATGGAGAAAAAAATGGTTCCTGTCCCAGTATTCTTCTTGCTAGATGCTAGACTATGTCATTTTTCACTGTTAGAGCTGTCACCACAACATGGGTCAACATGTTTCTGCCCATCAGCAGAGCAGTAGGGTGTGCACACTGAATTTTCTCCCTGCCATTACAATCTCTATCATTGAAGACGATTAATGTCTAGCACATATTTATGGCTGGATGCCATTTACACACTAAGCAGCAGCGTTTAAGGTGCAACACAGGTAACAAATGTAACAGGTAAATATATTTATATGGAAAAATATATGAATTAATATCAAGCAAAATCTGTCAAAACATTAAGCATACAATAATTCGTATGTTATAGCAACAATATCAGCAATGCACATTACGTCAGAGCCATTGTCCAGTTAATGTTACATAGACCCTACAAAAATAGTTTTGAAATACCAGACTATTGGCCATGACGAGAGACCGGGCGCCCTCACGGGCTACAATAACCTTTGCCAGTGTGTTGCACTCAACTCTTCCCCGACTGCCTTTCTTGGTTCCGTCTGTCCTGGCTTGTTCGGCAAATCTTGGAAGTCGTTTGGCCATAGCTGCAGCTGTTCTCAACTTTATTTTCCCATAGGAAAATTCTCTCGACCATTTTTACTTGCCACAGTCTTTGTACATCTCCGTGTGTGCAGGTAGAATTTAACATCGGATGAGGATTTTTCTCAAGAAACGTCGAAGAGGTAGACCTGAGTGCCAAAGGCTGTTTCTCGCCTGCCTTCACCAGAACACATAATTGTTTTATGGAGTCTCAGAAGCTTCCCAGAAATCAGAATTCGACTTCGATAAACGCATGATCCCTATGAAAAATGATTGATGTCGGTTGGAACTCCTCTGACATGACGTCCCGAGCGAGAAAACTGTCATGGTGTCATGGCTCGCAGCCCAACACTTCGATGAACATCACCGGATCTGTGCCGCTCCACCTCTGTGGTATGACCTGTAGCTCGTCAGCAACAACAGGTGAAGGGAGCATCAAGATCAAGGCCTTGCCTTTCTTTGCAGCTGTGTTGAACATCTAGCGGGCAATGACAACAGCAGTAGAGGTCGGTGAGCAACTCGTACACCACATGAGACGTCAGCACGTTGACAGTCACTAACAGGCACGTCAGAACATCCACAGGACTACATGCAGCCATCAGCTTCACGGGACTACTGGCGTTATCACGCTCATTGGACTATATATAGGCGTCAGCACGTTCACAGGGCTACATACAGGCGTCAGCATATTCACACGATTACATACAGACGTCATCACATTTACATGACTACATACAGGCGTCAGCATATTCACACGATTGTATATAGCGTCAGCACGTTCACATGACTACATACAGGCGTCATCACGTTTAAATGACTATATACAGACGTCAGCATATTCACACGATTGTAAATACAGTCAACACATTCACAGGACTACATACAGACGTAGCACGTTTACACGACTACATACAGACGTCATCACGTTCACATGACTACATACAGACGTAGCACGTTTACACGACTACCTAAAATCGTATCATCAAAGACTAGTGATAGTCAAGTCTGTTAGAAGTTTACGCTGTCTTTGGCTCACGTCACTGAGCAGTCTTCACGTTCTTTTCACTTCCAATATGTCCTACCGTTCCTCCTCTCCCCTCTCCCCCACTGTTCTTGTGGCCCCTCCTGGAAATATCCATTCTCTCCCCCTTGCATCCTCGTAACTAGAAGGTACCACGACATGTTTTCAACATTTTAAATTTCATCAGAAGATATGTTTACTCATTAGGCACCATCCTGTGGTGTACTGTTCAACAGAATGTCTTCTGTCTGGAAGCTGTTCACCGCTGCCCATACACTGTGATTCTAGAGTCCAAAGTGCCCCATCCCCACCATCAGTGGTTACCGACTAATGGGTCTGCTAAGAACACACATGGTCGTTGACTGTGACGTATCTCGCAATGGAAACAGTGCAAGAGGTTTGAGAAAGAGCACTGTTAAAAGATGGATGATAGACAAAAGAGAGGAGTCGAGGCGGCGAGCTCAGACCTTGATGTTGCCAGAATGTGTGACGACTTGGGTCCAGTAGGGAGTGGACGTTCTGTCTCTGTGCTTGAGGGTGAACACCGTCACGCCATCTTCCCCTGTCTTCTCCATGACGGGGGCCTTGACCATCAGCCCCGTCACCTTCATGGGATGAGACATGCCGATGATGGCGTAGCCGTTCAGGTTCTCAAAATCCTTCGAACTGCCAAGGTTGGTGAAAAGCAGGCGCTTCGGTTCGCCGAGGCTGTTGAGACATTCAGGCGGCACTGCCAGCACAACCACCACACACCTGACACTAATACATGTTGCACACTTGACACACATATTGCACACTAGACACACATATTGCACTAGACACACAACAAACTGCATACTAGACACACACACATATTGCACTAGACACAAACAAACTGCATACTAGACACACACACATATTGCACACTAGACACACATACATATTGCACTAGACACACACATATTGCACACTAGACACACTTGACACTAGCATACATGCGTCAAGCACAGCCACAAGAATTTGCCAGTACCAGTCAGCACACGACACACTAGAGAGTAGCAAACACAGCACAGACACAACACACTTGACAGTAACACAAGCAGCTCAAAGTGACACACTTAAAGTAACACAGCGAGGACATCCCTGACAGCTGTAGAGCCAACGACACACCTGACACAACACAGCCATGACACTAAACAGTCGTACACAGTACAGCACGACCACGACACAACAGTGACACATGCTACGGCCCACGCACACATCAGGTAAGACTAATATTACTGTGACACGTCTGGCTGTGACATGACAGAGTGTTTACCTGACGTGTGGGGGCTGAAATGGACGTCCACTGCTATTTTCTCTTCATGCTTGCCCTCGTCCTCCACCGAATGTGGCTGAATCTCAACCTCCATCATGTCCATCTGCTTGCTGACGTCTGGTGAGTGGTGGACAGGACACACAGTAGTCACGCTGTCATCAGAGCCTGACACTAGTGTGTATCCTGTGCAGCTCACGTCCCTACTTATGTATCTGGGCATCTCACCACTTGTCCCCAGGCTCTCACAAAACCTATGCCTCTACCTCCCCACTTAGTGTGTCTGTGCCTGTAACCCCCCCACACACACACACACAGTGCATGTCTCTAACCCCACTAGTGTGTCTATGCCTCTCACCCTGCTAGTGTGTCTATGCCTCTAGCCCCTACTAGTGTGTCTATGCCTCTCACCCCGCTAGTGTGTCTATGCCTCTCACCCTGCTAGTGTGTCTATGCCTCTCACCCCACTAGTATGTCTATGCCTCTCACCCCACTAGTATGTCTATGCCTCTCACCCCGCTAGTGTGTCTATGCCTCTCACCCCACTAGTGTGTCTATGCCTCTCACCCCACTAGTGTGTCTATGCCTCTCACCCCGCTACTGTGTCTATGCCTCTCTACCCACTAGTGTGTCTATGCCTCTCACCCCACTAGTGTGTCTATGCCTCTCACCCCGCTACTGTGTCTATGCCTCTACCCACTAGTGTGTCTATGCCTCTCACCCCGCTAATGTGCCTACTTATCAGGAAGCAAGGTCTCCTCATGGCATCAGTTACGAGTGTATAAGAAGTCTGGTTAGGAAGACAGACGACCTAAAGGCCTGCATACTGCGCAGAGAAACGGATTTCTACAAAAAAAAGTGCGAGTCCATATTTTAAAGTGATCTTTCTACCAATGCAAAGCTTCATTAAAGGAACTCAACTGTTTGTTTGCATGGACACAACACAATGACCTCTGGCCTTGAGTCCTGCTACACCGCGCTAAGATCACCTTTAGAGCATCCCTAGGTCAGGCCGACTCTCGGAGGGACAGAGGAACTACAGACCTGCTCCCCGCACTTCTGCACCACTTGGTGTGGGGAGAGGTTGACACTTAATTTTTCAGTTTGACATTTTTTATTACATAAGTTGATACTCTTTTCTAAGCCACTTAAGTTTTCAATTTGTGATTCGTTAGCTTGTCTTGTCACTTCTGTTCTCACTTTGTTGCACCACTTGCCGTTGGGGTGGGAGGTCACAAAGACAAAACACTAGATATTCCACTCAAACGAACCCTCATGCCGGATAGGTCGAGGCCCGGATAAACAACGACCGCGCACACTGCCAGCAGGCTACGGGGTGGGTACAGCCACAAATGTCCTTTGACACAAACATAAAGCTGAGAGAAGACAGGTCATCAAAGACAGCAATGGCCGCCTTCTCACAGAAAGCACCGATGGACTGAATATTGGAAGGACCTGTACAGCTTCCAGCTAAAGACAGACGCTAACATCCTTCAGAACAACAAAGGCTGTAACTTCTCTGTGCCAAAAAGTCTGGGAACGTGAAGAACTACTCAAAGAATAAGCGTAATCGCTAGGTCTACTCCTTGCCAAAACAAAAGAAATAGCAAGCTGCCAGAACTGTAGAACAGTGCGGCTAATTATCCACCCAAGCAAATGCTGAAAGTAATACAGAACCGCATGCCCACCACCCTGAGTAACTGCTGGCTTCACAACAGGTAAAAGAACAGGTTCACACAGGCTTCACAACAGTTCACAACAGTTGAGCAAATCTTCAACTACTGTATCCAGATAGAGAAACATCTTCAGCAGCAGCGGGACCTCTATCATCACTTCACAGACTTTAAAAAGGCTTTCGACAGACTGATACCAGTCAAGAACAAAATGACTGAGAGTTGCCCTTCTCCCCCATGTCGGATCTGCTACATCTAATTACAGTGAAATTCCAACATTTGATAAATACGAAATCCCACTCAGCAATCGACATCAAACTTTTCTCTTCATATTAAGTTGCGAAACTGTGGCCCAGGGACATCCACATTAGACAGGTTTATAAGTTTAGTCATACTTGTCCCCACAACCACATCTGCTGTGACCTTTCTCCTCCCTCTTCTTATTTACTCGTATCTGCAATCACTCTTCTCTTTAACCTCACTCTTCTCACTCGTATCTCGAGGCATCCCCTGAAGCCACGTGCAGGCACAGCTATGCTCTTGGTGAGACTATTGGGGGTCTAAAAGGATGCGACATTAAGATGGATGTAATACGCCGGACCCTACCTGGTAGCAAGTAGCACGCCAGGATGTCTATAGACAGGTAAGGCTTGTGAACCCATTCGTCAGGAAAGATTCCGATGGCATCAGCTTCTAAAGCTTTGGGCAGGTGAAAGACCACTGGATTTTTAGCGTCCTCCTTGGACTGAGCGCCAGTCTGAAATACCTGTTTACACGCACGAACGCACATGTATATTAATGTACCTTATAAGCTGCTTTATAAATCAGTTATAAGTGGATAATATGGTGGATAATATAGCTTCAACGCGAATTCAGAACTATGTATTTATGTGCTGAGTGGATTCGTAAGGAGAAAGAGTATTGAGCAGACTCATGATCGCGAGGACTATGACGGTGTTCGTGTTGGAATGTTCGCTGTCTGTTAGCTTTCCGTGCACATTCCGAAGCACGCACACAGCCTGAACGAGGCATTCAAACAATTTTATAAATGTGAATGATACATGAAGTAATTGTGCAGATGTGAGAAAGCCACCCCTGGTCCGTGCTGATAGCTGTCCGAGTCCATCTAATCAGAGAGTTCCACCCTCAGCTTGTAGGGTTAACCCTCTAGCACCCTCCACTAACGTCTCGTCAGGCTCAAATCTATTGGCTTATGTCATGGGAAGCTATTTGCCTACTTGCACAGTGGGGACAACAAGGGAACCCGAAGAAACACTGCAGCTGCCAGTAGCCCTGTGAACAGGTGCCACGTCCTAAGGACGTGATTGCCCCGTGACAGGATCTGTGCCTTGCACTTTCGGTTCTCTTACGAGCCAGCGTTTAACCACACGTGGTATAGATAACAGCTCACCCGAGGTGTTCCCGACATGTCGGCGTAGTAGTCCCACTCGCCGCCGTTGTTCTTGTAGAGCAGCGAGAAGCGGGTGACGGCACCCCACTCGCTTTCCCCTTCCGGCCCCCGCACGTTGCTGACGCCCGCGACCTTCAGCCCCATCACGACGGACCGGTGGTGGAACGTGATCTCCAGCAGGCGATGGCTGTGGTGGTTGGGGGTGTCGGTGGGGAACAGGTATGGGACGTAACCAATGTCATACACAGCGCGCCACGCCTGGGCCGGGTTGCCGAGCGCAGAGAAGGTGTCAACGGGTGTGGTCTCCGCCGAGTATCGCCACTCCTCCGGCTGCCGACAGGACTGATGCTGCGCTAGGCACCAAGCAAGAGGAGACCATTGCTGAGTCTCCACATGCTCGTCAGCGTGGCATGTCAGTGTAACAAAGTGTTTTGCAGGCAATGACTAGGTTCGTTGTGTTAATGTACAGAAACATTCCAAGCTCCATCTGTCTCAGGCACACTTGAAGCCAAGACGCTCCACTCTCAATACCTTGCTGCTACCAACACGGAACGTCCTTTTCCATGCCTGAACTAGTTTTAGAATGTTGAAATATATTCTAACATGTTCTAAATCAACATCTGGTACAAATTCGAATACATTCCCACCAAGAAACACATGACATAACGTAAACCAAAGCTGTTGCCAGTAAAAAGCTCGTGTAGTTGGAGCTACAGGCTACCTTAGGAGCACGTTTAACGCTCTTTACAGGAAACACACCCACCAAGCTACTTTCCATGAGCCAAGTGAGTCAGACGAGAGACATCTGCATCACCAACCGCAAGTACGAGGAAGACGGTAAGTGACCTCTTGTGGGGTTGCAATGAGTAACACATTCACGTCATCACAGTTCTCTGCTGGCCAAGGGAAATGGTCCCACCGCCTTCTGGACTTCATTGAGAAGACCTACACCAAGGGAGGAAACCCTGACAAAAACAGTATCAACACGACATATCAACACGAAGGCGTTTAATTTCCCCGATGAAGATACCTGCACCACTCCTCTGAAATTGTGGGCGAAAGCTTTCCCCCACAAGCACCCGCCAGAGATTAGTAGTACCGCGGCCAGAAGTTCAAAAGGAAAAGGGTTAGGAAGTAAACCCAGGAAATTCGATGTGTTAACAAGTCAGAAGCTCCCCACCATCAACAGCTCACCCCAACAACTCTCCCAAGCAGCTCGAGTAGGTGACCAATGGACAGGTGGGATGTTGGGTGCTCAGCCAGAGGTACGGTGGTTCAGTTTCGGGAGACAATTACAGACTATGGTCATAAGTTGTGGTACAGCGACGACGACCTCAAACACGGACATCACGTGAGATTCCTCGTGATGCAAAGAGGTGGTGAGAGCGGTGCTCAGCTGCTCACTCGTCTCATGCTAGCTGTCGCTGCCAGGCACCACAATGTGACTGACCATCATACAGCCAGGCCACCCAATATGAATACACAAAGACCACACACTATGACCTTTATACAAGTGTACGCCCCCACTTCTAGCCATCACACAAAAGTGAAAATCTACGAACAGCTAGAACGACCCATACAGAACATCTCCGCCATGTTCAGGGATTTAAAGGCACAGACGCTCATCATGATCACAGACACTTATCAGCAATGGCCTGGTATGGTTTTGTGCTTCGACCTAGGTAAGACAAGGGTCTGAGGCTTTTACAGGATGCTCAAAGCCACAAGTTAACTGTCACTAATACCCTTCCCCCTCACAAAAGTCTGGTAACCTCACTTTCTCCAGACGATTCTATTCCCAATCTAACTGACTTCATCTTTTCAATTAAGCATCAGTAGGGCACAGACGAGGTCATATCCGGATATCAATAGCGATCCTAATCTCGTCTCAACAAGTCTAAGGCTGAAGCTAAAGGAAGATACGCAGACTGTAATGGAGAAATCAGAATTAAGACAGGATAGAAGTTGCTTGATTTTGGAAAGAAATAGCAAGTAGAATAGCAAGAAATAGACTGGGCGGGAATTGTCTGGCTCACTGATGTGGAAGGTAGGCTGTTTTAATAGCGGTTTCACTAAGGCTGCTTTGAAGGTAGTGTAGAAAATATGTTTTCTATGTTGTCTTTAATGTATTTAGTGTGTGTACTTATTAATGTTGGGGTAGGTTGATTAGAAGGGACAATAGGTAATGTACGGGCAGCACATCAGTCCGGCTGACGCGCCACCCGTCTGGCTGTCCACTCAGCAACCGGTGGCCAGTCGGGGGCTAACAACAACATCGACGTAAGCGGCCGAGATTCAACTATGGCCAGGGGAGACAACTGGGTAACAGCCCGACCCCCTTCATTGTCCAGCTGAAGGCCGGGTACCACCTGAGGCGACCAACGCCCCTTACACGTGCTTTCAGAGCCTTTCTACATGTCCAAGGCCACCGGGACAAAGATAGTCCCACCGGAAGAGAGAAAGGTACAGACGTAGAAAACTCACTTTTCCGGGCGGCTGGCTAGCGACTGGCCACGACAGAGAGTCCGTCTTGTAACAGACGTAAAAAGGGTCCAAGGGACTTGGAGTTGTATTATCATCTGTGGCGAGTGTGTGAACTTGAGAATTAGTAGTGAGCTGTCTCTTTATGAAACTTAAACGTCATTGGACTTTGTGAACTCTTACTCTGTGGACTTTGGTGAGCGTGTACTCTGTGGAATACGAAGGGACACCAGAGAGATAAGTGTCGTAATTCATTTACTAACCGGATGTATGATATGTATATATTTATTCATGTATTGCTAAAATTATATTCTTTAATTATTATCACGAGCTGCAGTGAATTTGTTGTAATTAGGTGTGTGGGCGAATGTATGAACGAAATAGCCACTGCGCGGCAGGGCCTACATTGCAGTCCATTACAGGTAGTTGGGAAGATGCCAGAGGACAAGCTATTATTTACTATTTCTGTGACGGCAGGGAGTAGGATGTCGAGACAGTCTAGCAGTAATGGGTTGGGAAGTGGGTCCAGTGCACAACTTGTGGGTTTTGACTGGAGTATGATGGTCCCAATCTCACTCTCCAAGATTGGCTGAAAGGAAGCAAAGGAGCACTTTGGCTTTGCCAGATCGTCGACGTGGTTAGTAAGAGCTGAATGATGCACAAGCAGTTGGTTAAGTTTGGCCCGGATGTCAAGGATCTTGTGGACAAACTCATTCAGTAAATCAGGTGCAATGACTGAGCAGCTGAGGTCTGTCCGTGCGGCCCAACAGGTGCTTCCATGTCCTAAACAGGCTCCTACTCGACGAACAAGAACTGATGTGAGCATGAAGGAATGCAGTTTTGACCGAATGAACAAGGTGGATGGCAGCATTTAGCATCTGTTTATGGGCAGTCAACCCGGACCTACTCCACAACCTCTCAGCTCGTCAACGTTTTGCCTTAGGTCTCCGCAGCTCAACACGAATGATGGGTTGATGGAGATTGTTTGCTGGGAGTGTTGCAGTGGTCAAGCAGATCAACAAATTCTGACAGAAACAGGTTCTCACTCTGTTTGTGATGTTGGGTGGCGGTCTATATAAGGACATAAGATGAACTTCTCTGTCTGACAATGAAAGTCTTGCATTCGCAAATTCAATTAACGAATGTACCCAAGGGAGATCAGCGCTAAACGTAAGGTGACTCACGAGAGATGTTTTAAACATCACAATATGGCTGAACGCTTTCTGGCACAGAACATGATCACGTGGACACACTCTATACTCAGACAGAGACTGTCCTGTCCACGTCCGAAACTATCCGTGGGCTCAAGATCGGCCTCGAGGGTGCGCCTATGGTACTGCCAGGGGGGAATTGGTGTTTTACGCCGTGTCCAGCAACTGAAGGCTATATTACGGCAAGCAGCCAGCCTTGTAAACAGATGCCACGTGCAGAGAAAGAACAGCATGCCCGAGACGAGAAATGAACTCTGGGCAGCCAACCTTCACTGTATTGGTGACAGGCGCTAACCGTTGCGCCACCGGGCCGTTTAATTAGGGGAGGGGATGGACGGATGATGAGTGATGACGATTATGTGCTTATTAGGATTTATTTCAACACTATCAACACATTAAGATATGTAAAAGGCTGTTCCGTGTTGATAACATACAAGTGTGCAGGAATTGGATATTTCGAGTGAGGCTATCCCACTATTCCCTCAAGTCGTTCATGACGTAGTTCACTGTGCAAAACAACATCTTCCTCCATTACAAACACAAATCCATTCTTAGTCTGTTTTAAAGCTTAGAACACTAACTAGAATAGAGTTGTAAGGAAGACAGAGAGGAAGAGGATGACAACTCAGATGCTGTAGACAGTGGTGGTGTACTGACAATGTTTTGTCTCCAAAAGCACGACTTCCTCTTCATCATCGTCTTCTTGTTCTATGGCCTTCGCAGCTTCTATGGCTAATTCTGAGTTCAAGCCTTTCAGCCTTGGTGTATGTTCGGCGATTATTTCGACTTCCACTTTCTCTGAACATAAGGAAAGTGTAACAAAAGTGTAAACACTTCAAAGACTTGTCGTAGATTTAACCAAAAAGAAAAGTGTGTAAACAAAACTTAACATTAGATCAGGTGTTATCATTTGTTGCGAAAGTGGTTTATAAAGTATGAGCGTTCAGAGGTGTGTAGAGAACAAATGGCGGAGAGATGGAGGGAGGTGAGAGATAGACTGACAGCTGACAGGAAGTAACCCCAACCCTGCATACGACACCATTCATGGTATTTTCGGAGGTGATCATCACCCGAACGTCTGAATAAGAATAGCAGCGAGTGGCGTTATAAAGAAGCCAGGTACCCAGCCAGCCACCCAGCCAGCCAGTCAGACGTTTTTGAACTTACTCGTTTTTTTTCTCGGGAGAAGCAGGTAATCTTCAGGAAATTCAGATGATTCGATGAGCGCATCCTCTATGACTTTTTCTTTGATGTCTGACTTCAGGTTCTTGATGTCTTTCTTCAGTTTCTTGGCGTCCATTACAATCACCTCTGATCGTGAAGGTAAACAGTCGTCAGAGAGGTTTCGTTAGCCACCAAAAAAGACCACCAATGTGATAGTGTGTGACACAAGTTGTAGTCAGTACTGAGACAGGTGTATGTGTGACACACAAGATGTACTCAGTACTCAGACAGGTGTATGTGTGACACACAAGTTGTAGCCAGTAATCCACAAGGTGTATGTGTGACACACAAGTTGTAGTCAGTACTCAGACAGGTGTATGTGTGACACACAAGTTGTAGTCAGTACTCAGACAGGTGTATGTGTGACACACAAGTTGTAGTCAGTACTCAGACAGGTGTATGTGTGACACACAAGTTGTAGTCAGTACTCAGACAGGTGTATGTGTGACACACAAGTTGTATCCAGTACTCAGACAGGTGTATGTGTGACACACAAGTTGTAGTCAGTACTCAGACAGGTGTATGTGTGACACACAAGTTGTAGTCAGTACTCAGACAGGTGTATGTGTGACACACAAGTTGTAGTCAGTACTCACACAGGTGTATGTGTGACACACAAGTTGTAGTCAGTACTCAGACAGGTGTATGTGTGACACACAAGTTGTAGTCAGTACTCAGACAGGTGTATGTGTGACACACAAGTTGTAGTCAGTACTCAGACAGGTGTATGTGTGACACACAAGTTGTAGCCAGTACTCAGACAGGTGTATGTGTGACACAAGTTGTAGTCAGTAATCCACAAGGTGCTCCTAACTGAGACAGGAGGTATCAGTGACACAGGTGGCAAAGGATGCAGGTGTTAGCGAGTGAACTAAAAAGCGTTAGTGACAGTGTTAGTGAGTGAGGCAGGTGGTATCGACAGTGGTTACAGGTAACTCAACCATTTAACAATGTCACCAAGGCTGTTTGACTATGTCCCTGAGTTAATTTGTGCACGTAAACCGTAAAGTAAGGGAAGATTTCACAATACCTAGACAAAGGTGAGTTACATTATTTGAGTCGTCGCCCAAGACGCGGCTTCATACCAAAGACACAAGGTCCAGTAATGTTCTGAGAGAAGCTGTCTCAGGAATGGCAAACACTGTACTCATAGGATTGAAAATGGTGTAGGGCTCGTCTGGCTTGACAGGGAAGGGACACACATACAGGTAGACAGACGGGTGATGGGACGGACAGACATCAAATACTGACGAGGAGAGTTGTCTTCTCTTCAAAGACAAGAAACTCTTACCAGGATCTTCCGCCCCTACATTTTGGCCGGTCAGGTCTGACTGCAGCACCAACAGATCTTTGTTCACTTTCTTTGTTTCTTCTTCGATGACTTTTTCTGATCATATGAAGGTAATCTCACTGATTTTCAAGTATAGTCATGGTAATACAAATTGCAGTTGATCAAGTTTTAGTAAGTATCCACGTGATCGGAACCAGACTAGACATAGCTAGTGACGACAGCTACTAATTCTACTGACAGACGTTGCTAGACTAACAGACACACGATGACTACTAACACACACACACACACAATCTTGTCTGTCACTATCATTCTACACAGTCACACAAGACTATTGTACATGACAGTGTGGGGGTAGGGCAGGGGGAGTGGGTGTGTGTATGTGTGTGTGAGTGTGTGTACACCTGTGTCTAACTCTCTCGTCCTACCACACAGGTGGACTGGTGCTCTGAGTGCTGGCTTACGCTCTATGTTGGAGACATCGAGGGCATCGCGAAGGATCATCTTAGCCATGGAGAGGGAGCAGATGACGAGCCTGACCTCAAGGAAGGGCACACCTGACCAGGTGAGCGGCGTAAAGCGTATTGACCTGATCTCCACAGGCTTCAACAGGTTGACCACCGACGGAATATCCGCGAAGGATAGGTCACCATGGGGTTTAAACTCCTGCGCAGTGTACAAGAGGCCCCAACAGCTTCTAAGACTAGTTTCTGTTAAAAGCTCCAGACATACACACCCAAACCACGACACAAAGCTTTCATCTACAACAATTGACACACTACCTGACCCCACTTCCATGTGCACAGGAGCTCACCACAAAACACGAGCACAGGGTGTGATCCCAACATGTTCACAGAACGACAACTTCTACTAAGACAGTTTTACAGCCACGTCATCAGCAAGTCACAACTAACCCTAACTCCGTCAGTAGCAAAAACTACTACACAACTATTATACATTTGACTGTTAACAACTGTCTCACAACTATTACACAGCTGTTACACAACTAGCGAACAATTATTACACAGACATTAGACAAGTGTGACATAACTAGGGTCAAATGTCAAATGGCTGACCCCGTCCCTAGTCAACGGGTCTTCCAGCTGCTGCATCTTCCCCGTCTCGGTGATGTAGGTGACCACGTAGGTGCTCACGAAGCCAGGCTCTTGTTTGTAGAAGCCGTGTCTGAAGCCTGCTCGCCCACGTGTCGTCCAGCCCACCACCAGCACGGGCAGAGCGAAGTCGAACTCCAAGAACGAAGTTTTGCCGATCGACTCCGGCAACCTGTCCTTAAAGGACAGCGAGTCGAACTCCATGCTGCGAACCACTTCGCGTGTATCTGTGCATGGTTTCTCTGCACACACACACACGAATCCGCCTGTCAGCCATAGAGAGCTGCTATAGTCCCTCCACAATAGTATAGTCTGTCCTCTACACTGAGCATACGAGGGACATTCAGCACGCAGTACCCACGACACACGAGCAGCACACACACACACACACTGCACGATGCACACACACACACACTATCATCCCATACTACACACCACTATTTATACACATTGCACGCACGCACGTGTGCACCCAGTCAAGCACCCACCTTTCGGTAAACCTGGAAGTCCAAGTTTGGGCGCTGGTCGTAGACGAACCCTGTGTAAGCACAAGACAGTGAGTGGTGTTCACTGCTCTACCTTCAAACATATGAACGTGACTCGAGTAAAGAGCTGAGTAGACATGCACGTGCATCGTGGGTCTACGTGGTAAGTGTCGGGCAAGTCTACACCAAGGGTTACAGGGTCTCTAGAGGTAGGTCTACACTGAATGTACAGAGGACATCGGCACCCATTAGGAGCTTGGGTCCCACCTTGTGACGGACACTGCGACAGGTGGACACTGGAAGTCCCCCATTCTCTCGCCTCGCCCCTGACTGGACCTTGGTGACATTTATGTTCTGGAAGATGTGAGTATGAATAACCCAGCAGCAGCAGTTTTACCAGTATGAGATGCTGTATTATACTGCCAAGGTCTGGTAAGACAGTCGCGTGAGCTGTGCTCGCCAGGACTTTCCTAGCGGACACCGTCTGCCGCACGTGCGACATAACGAAGACGACGAGTGCGAGTTTGAAAGGTTCTGTAAGGAAGCCAGGTATAGACAAATATTAACTTTTTGTGCTTTAATGGCAACTGGTTTTGTGCAACTGCATTTCCTTCTGGATGAAAAAAATTGTAAACTTTTCCTTACTTTCCAGACTTAATAATTTATACTCTATGTACAGTTTGTCTGAAAACTGAATCGGGAACCAATGCCGGGACATCGAGGATGGAATGACACTAGATGACAGCAAAAAAGCTCCCAACTTCTAAAGACCCTCACTAAGAGAGATCAGCTTTCATTCATCAGAGACAACCCCAAGTCTGTACATAGTCTGAATGGAGGAAAGTCGCCACAAGGAGTGTTCAAAGAATGGACGCAGTCACTAATCATACCCTCCCCAGAACAGTGAACTACAGAAGCTTAAGCCTTATCAGCCAACAGGCAGTCATGCTGAACCTACAGAAGAACCACCGCCAAGGAGTTGCTAGTATAGAAACAGCGTGAGCAGATCTTCAACTGTCGCATTCTCATAGTAAAACATCTTCAGCATCAGCGGGACCTCTACCATAACTTTGTTGACTTTAAAAAGATATTTGACATAGTCTGGCACGAGAGGTATGACATGTGATGAGAAAATTCAACATGGAAGAAGGCCTCGTTGAAGTCACCGGAGCTGTACAACAGGTCAGTAAGTACAGTAGAGCTGAACAACCAAATAGGAGCTTATAGCCACAGTAGGCGTACGTCGAGGATGTACTTTATCACCAGGGATGTTTAATATCTTCTTAGAGAGCACCATGCCGAAGCTCTCCACGACCATCATACTTGCATTTCAGTTGGAGGAAGACCGATGTGCAACCTACGCTTTGCAGACTACAAAGACCTGTTAGCAGGCACTAACAAAGAACTGCAAGACCTCACCAACAGACTGACAGACAGTTCAAATGCATGTGGAGTGGAGACCAGCACTGAAAAGAGCAAAGTCATGATCCCTGGCAGCGGCAAAGCAGAGAGCTCTATGACCGGGGTCATACAGGCTCCAAGAGGTCAGCAGCTTCCAGTCCTTGGTAGCCACCCTTTCGTAGGACGGCAGCTCCACGCCAGATATCCTCATCAGGATCGCGAGAGCAACAACAGCGATGGCTAAGCTGGATAGGATCTGGTATATCCATAAGGTAAGGTTTATTACCAAATACAAGCTGTACACATCCCTGGTAGTACCGCTCCTGCTCTAGGACGTGAGACGTGCACTCTGCTCGCCGAGACGGACAGGAGAATCCTGGCTGAGGAGGCCACAGTCGTGGAACACCATGCAGGAACCTCTACTCTCAACAGTCAAATGACGTAAGCTGGTCTTTTTTTTGGCCGCGTGACCCGTCACGATACCCTGCTGAGGACTACCCTGGAGGGTAGTGGACGCCGCGGTGGTCAGAGGAAGAACTGACTAACGAAGGTCAAAGACTGGACTGGTCATGGTGTACAGGACCTGCTGACTGTCGCTCACAGTAGACAAGATGGCGGGCCTGTCAACTGCCAGTCTGTCCACGTCATTCCCCCATCCGCAAGTGGTGTCAAGGGACGACTGACCTACCCTGTAAGCAGATGCTACATGTAAAGAAAAACAGCGTGTCCGAGACGAGAACTGAACACAGGGCAGATAACCACTCTTTCGGTGGGTGGGAGGTGAGAAATAACACAGTTCACTGGTAAGATTAAAGTAGACCGGACATGTAGCGGCAGGTCTTTTTTGTGTTTAGTATTGAGAAAGGACATGTGTATGTGATACAGTCTGACCAGACGAGGTGCATGCCTGTCACGTGACATCGACAAAGTCTTTAGCAAAACATCCATGAAGCCTGTTTCCCTACTGACACACTTCTTTGCCGTCTGTTACATCCCTCCAACCCGGGTAGATAAGGTACCCTCAGGCTTGGTGAACAGCACAGTTGTCTTGCTGTTTGCTCACTAAAGAGTTCACAGGGTGAGTGTTCCTATTATTTCCCATATAAAGAGTAAAGTGGGCGAGTTCTCCTGTCAGTGGCTCGAGAGAGAGGCTTGGACCCAGCGGCCTGTACGTTTGGAAGTAGAGAGCACTAACCTGTAGACTAACCTGTAGATTACTACACTAATCACTGGTCGACGACACATTTGCTGTCTCCCTGACTCCCCTTCATAGGGCGGTCCTGTGGCACGACGGTCAGCGCCTGTCACTAATACAGTGGAGGCTGGCTGTCCTGGGTTCAGCTTTCGTCTGGGGCACACTGTTTTTTCTCTGCATGTGGCATCTGTTTACATGGCTGCCTGCCTTGCCGTGGTACAGTCTTAGTTACTGGTTCGGAGTAAAACACTAATCGCCCCCCCCCCATCTTACTCATCATACTCACCCATCCCTCCCCACCTTCCATTGAGATTGGCCCCCACGTAAACACGTCTGTCTGTGAGTTGTCTCGCTTAGACCACCGGCCTACAGCGGCGGGGACAGCAAGTGATGGAGGCAGTGATGAGGCTCGTGCGAGGAGGAGACTTGCTGAGAGAGGTTCTCCTTCACAGGACTTTATAACAGGGCGGGGCCGCGTGTTACTGGGGTGAGGGCGGGGAACTACCAGGCAGAGATGAAGTCATCAGCACTACACAAATGCACGCACTGTCTCTCTACTATTTAGCAAAATAAACCAAAAAACTGCAGCGACAACAACAACAACAACAAGAAACAAAACAGCAAGTGGCAGGCAGAAGAATTGCATGTATGCATTAAATCACACATAAGCACAATCACAAGCCCATAGTATTGGCCGCACACACCAGCGCACAGATCAACATTAGCATGAACTTAGTTATGATGCCCCCCCCCCCCCACACACACACAGAGAAGGAGAGCAGCACAAAGAGAGGAACAAATACAACAGGAGTAAAGATCAGGTGTCAACAGGCCACGTGTTCGTGGCATAAACAAACTTTGTTGGTAAGTTGAAGTGGCAGCCAATGTGCATACTACACGTGTGAGTGGACGATACGAACAAGAAGCACGTGATCAGTGAGGCAGAGTTGAGTAGGACCAACACATCTGAGGACATTCACACACTGGAAGATGGAAGTCAGAGACTGACCCTTCAAGATGTCCGCGACAAACACCCGAAGAAAGAAGGAGGACTGCGACGAGCAGGCAAGCTCGAGCCATCGCGCGGCCGTCTGATCCACCCGGCTCCACAGCCAGTGGCGTCGTCTGGTGGTCATCCACCACCGCGCATCCCCTCCCTGCCTCGCCTCCCAGTGTCCTGCGGCGCACAGGCTTCCCTGGTGCTGGACCTCCTCACCCCACAGTCTCCGTGTGCACTGGCACTGCCCGCCACGCTGTGGCAGTCACAAGTGAGGTTGGCATCGCTGTAAGCATCAGTGTCAGTGTCAGTGTCAGTGATACTCCCCGCCACACAATGGCAGTCACAAGTGAGCTTGGCATCGCTCTAACCATCAGTGTCAGTGTGCAGTCACATCGCTAGCTACAGGCCGCTCATTGGCATTGTCATGTCCGCTGGTGTCGGCTGCTGTCCGCCATTCATTCCATCATTTGTGACGACATTCAATCTTTGACGTCATAGCGGCAGACATTGGGCGCACGCGCAGTCACACGTACACTCACGCGCCCAAAATGGCGAAGAAGGAGAGGACAAGGAGGAGATAGCATACAGCACAGCAGTCGTGTCGGCGGCGTGTGTGTGTGGCAGCAAGTTCACGACTTGAACACGTTTGTCGGCAGCTCAGAATGTTTGTTGACAGAAAGTTTGTTGACAGAAAGTTTGTTGACAGAATGTTTGTTGACAGAAAGCTGTTCGCTGTGGCGTGGCGATCAGCTCCATGTTGGCACTCACGTCAGGGAAGCTGCATTGAAGTACACAGACGAGGCTCGCATGCACGCGCACGCTGAAGCACGTACCCACACACTCTGACACACACTCACACACACTCTTTCTCTCACACACACACACACTCTCACACACACTCACACACACACACTCTGACACACACTCACACACACTCTTTCTCTCACACACTCTCACACACACACACAAGGCTCTGGGCCAGGAGCGACCATGAAGCCTGTGCTGTTCACTGCTCCGCCTGAGGTTGATTTATCCGCCTGCGCACGAAAACCTCGGAGATGACTGGAAACTGTGATCGAAGATGAAGTGACAGACGCAGGAAAACTGCTCCTCCTCCGTGTTTGGTGACCCGCGCACCGCGCACTTGGCTCCAGGAGGTTGCCTGCCTCCGCTATGATGCTCCACGGACCACACACACATTGCTACAGGCCGGTGCACGTACATCTGTACAACACTACCACACACACACAGTCACACCCAGCCATCCGCTCACCTACACGCACGCTCTCTCTCTCTCAGGAATGTCTATGTACACTGAAAGTAAACCCACACCGACACACGCCCACCCCGGGGGCCAGGCAATGTAATCAAAGACGATGGCTTGCGGCCCACAGCTCCCACACCTGTCTGCGCTTTAATTAATTTGCCGGCCAGAAGCTCCTCCAGTGTAGGAGGCGATGACATGCACGAGCTCTTGCTGAACACCTGGTAAATCAGCCCCACCCCTCCTTCACTCCATCCACCCTCTCTCAGTACCAGCACTCAGCACGGGTGTCAGAACTACAGATGGGCGTGTTCTCTACACGGACTGACGCCCTTCACTATGGCAGCTGTATTATAGTGTGACACATAGTATTATTATGACAGTAGTATTATAGTGTGACACCTAGTATTATGACAGTAGTATTATAGTGTGACACCTAGTATTACGGCAGCTGTGACACCTAGTATTATTATGACAGTAGTATTATTTAGTGTGAGACTATATAAGTGTCATGTTATGTCAGCAGTACTACTTAGTGTGAGACCTACTAGTATTATGACAGCTGTACTACTTAGTACTACCTACTAATATAATGACACTAGTAGTATTTAGTGTGAGACCTAGTGTCATGTCATGTCAGACCTCATTGAGTAGCGAAGGAGGGGCTGCGGGCTGTCATGTGACGTGTACTTGAATCCCCCCGTTTCCCCAGTCAGAGAGCGTGTTGCTATGGTGCTAAGTGATGCTGGGAAGGTGAGATCACACATCAACAGTTGGGGCTCGCTAAGTAGTCCACTAAATGTATTTACAAAACTACTCATGCTTATCCTCGCGTAGCCTGACAGTTTCACTGACAACAGACACTCCATCACATGGGAGGGTTAGTGTGAGAGAGTGTCCGAGTAGACAATAGACTGGAATGTTACACATACCGTAATGTACAGGTACTATGTGTGTTCAGGTTGACATTCGTGTTGTGTGTTTGCAACTTGACACAATCAGCTGCTGTGACAATGTGACAATGTATCAGCTGCTACATCACGCCATCAGCACTGCACGATCTCTTTGTATTTTGTTTGTTTTTATTTCTCAGTTTTCCGGTTAATAACAAAGCCGTTAAAACAATACAAGTTGGGAATTGTAGGCATTGCCGTCATTTTGCAATATTTGAAAAGAGCTTCACTTGTACCTTCAGTGAGTGCTCAGGGCAAACAGGAAGTTTGGTGTGAACTGTACTCACCACTCCCCATCTTGTCACAGGACAAGGAGACACAAGCTGTTACCCTGTCAGTAGGAGCTCTCAATGTCCTGTAAGACCGTAGACTGCTTCATCCTGTCAACGACCAAAGATTCAACGAGTAGCCATTCACATCTCTGTGCTGGGGAGAAACAAAGAACAACTTAATCAACAAAACCTGTTTAATATTGATGCCAGCAGCTTATAGCAGCCGCGAGTCCAACTATCTGATGATGACCAAGCCAGATGATGTTTCTTGGCCAGCTGCATCCAGCTGCGTACAGCACGAGGCGGTCCTTTGAGCCAGGTGGTTCTCGTGTTGCGGGCACCACTTCAATTTATCACAGTCACACAAGAAAGCAGATATCACAATTGGCGGCGTGCATGTTGTGCATGGTGTGCACGTGTCCGTACTATCCACCCTCTTCTTTCCATCCACGTGGAGGACTGGCCGATGCCCTCATCTTGTCCGTGCTGATGACGTGGGACACAGACTACTCAAGGTGCAGGGAGCTCAAGCTTTTCAAGCAGTGGAGGATCCTGTTCATCAGAACTGTCAGCACTTATCAAAGTGGAAAGCTTCCATACGACAGTTCCACGCGGTGATGCACGGCAGGAGAGAAAGTGTTGCTGGGACAAAGCACAACCTGTCCACTAGAGGCTTTTACTGTCAGCAACTGTCAGCAAGTGCCATCATTTCAAGCCACTTTCAGTGCCAGTAGATGACTTTTTGTGGGAAATGATGAGGCTTGCTAAGCAATGACAGTTTGTGTGCGTCATCACTGTTGTCACAGTTGAGGAAATCGCTGTAGCCTCTAGGTGTCAGCGGGTCACGCCTAACTAACCTGTGACATCACGGAGAGCTACAACTGATGACACTCCTCAAGTCTCATTGCTTGAGATACGCAGTAAGCACTCACCTGCAATTTTTTTCTTCCTTTTTTTCATCTTGAAATAATCTGAGCATCCAGTGATTCATCTCGATGTCACATGACGTCAGGGCATCCTCCACCGCCATGACACAGAGGGATGAGGTCAAGGATACAGCAGCAGCCAGACAGCCAGACAGCCAGCCAGTCCCCCTCCTTCTCACACCTGTCAGTGGGAACGCAGACATTCTCAGCCTGGACACTCCGGCACCTCGCAGACTAAACGCTGACCAGCGGCCACCTGAAATACGGAAGGCTGACGTCATCAACACTGACCTGCCGCTACCTGTGCTTATCACTTATGACTGCTGCAGGGTTACTTCCGGTATGAGCGAGAGCAAACTGTCGCTTTCATATGACCACCTGATGTTGTGACCACCTGCTGACATCTTGTTATCACTAACACGTCCAGACTAGGTAGGGTCAAGGACAAACATCCACATGTATACATAGCACGTACCTCCGTGTCAAGGCTACAGAGGTGAGTGCCTGTAGCTTCTCACAATCCCACAACCCTCTCCCCGTCTACGTCTTAACAGAAAACCTCTTCCCATCCTCACGATCACCACTACCACCAAAACCAAAACAAACAAACAAAAAGGGAGACTTTGTCCACACACACACACAGAGTACAAACACACGCCACAGGGTTCACGTGCAATGGCCCTCACCTTCACTTTCACCTTGACCTGTCGACATCCTTGTCTTCTGACAGCATGACCTCGTTTCCTGGCCACGCAGCGTCCGAACTGCTTCAGACACTGGAAGTCGTGGCCAGAGCAGCGGACACACTCATCCTCCACAGCGCATGCGCGACAGGAAGTATGCTGGCAGGCTCCCTGACAGGGTCGCGGTGGGTCAGCGACGGAGCTGAGAAACAACAGCGACAGGTGTTAAGACTTCACTGCATTACCGAGTTTGTTGTTTGTTTACAAGCAGCAGCAACTGCAAATGTAAATGTTTACGTACGGAAGCTGTAGGACATGCAGCAAGCTCTCGCCTCCGCAATAGTCCCTCACCCTCGCCCTCGCCCTCTGCCAGGTTTCTGTCAAAATGCACTTGTTTCACTTTCGGCCTTTAAACGAATGTTTAAGATAAAACAGCTTTCAGACTGTAAGACAAACGTTTCTGCTCCTACAAAGAGATTTCTGTGCTAATTACAATTGAAGACGGGACTGCTGGCTCGACTTCAGCAATGACTGGCGGAGACGGCGACAAGATGTTGCAGCAGACAAGTCTGGCAGAGTCCAAGTCTAATGGCGAGTGCACACTGGCAGAAGGCTTGTGACAGCAGACACAATGTGTACAGGACCTCAGAACTGCGGATGGCACAAGCCTCAACTACTAATCACTAATATTTCACTAAAAATTCAATAGAGGGTTCAAAGCCTTAAGTGATCACCCGAGTCTACTGTGCATAGCTGGCTATACTCTGACCTTTTAGCCTTTTGTGATCATTAGTTCCCGATGTGCACTGCTTCTTATGTCGCCGTGGTGTGCACGCCAGACACTGGCCGCTACATACCTATCCACCCGTACCCGTTCTGATGTTTATGACTGTGTGCTACTGTTATTTTCATTCTTCCAATGTTGGCTTCTGTTTGTCTTGTCACCTTGATGACGTCAAAGAATTTGTTGTCTGAGGCTGTCAGTGGCTCGTAGCGCCCTCTGTTCCATGGCAAAAGACAAACGTCAACATAAACAAGTCAACAAATCCCTTTAACTGAAGCCATCGCGACTACTACTAACAGTCACTCAGGTAAAAACATTGGATGTTAATTACTGTAGCAGCTCTGAATACTTCATCATCCGGGACATGCAGGGAACATGGTGTGGGAACCTGATCCACAGCAGGGAACATGGTGTGGGAACCTGATCCACAGCAGGGAACATGTGGGTCCCATCGGACACTCGGCGAACAGCATCCCAGCCCTCCAGCCCACTGGAGCACCTGGTGCCCACCTGAGCCCACCAGACCACCCAGTGGGCATGGCAAGGTCTGCGTCTGCGTCACGTGACTGTCTTTAATGCTACACTGGTGCAAGAAGAATGCTCTGGAACAAAGGCTTTCTGCTTTTTAAGATGAAATACGACCAAGATAACAAGGTGAGGCCACAGTGGAAGAGAGTGAAGGGAAGAAGGAAAAAAGACAAATAAGCTCCGGAAGAAAGGAAAAAAGCACGAGACATGATGAATGACCAGTCGGAACCTAAGAAAGTTGTGAGGTGATGAAGGCTGACAGGGCCTGGCGTCCTGCAGCAACACAAATATGTTTCCCCCAGCCTCCCGCACGTGCACCACGCGCAACATTCCCCACCGTTGGCAACAGGTGGCAAGGCACGTGCGGCACGCGACGCCAGTGACGTGGGAAGATGGCGGCCCGCATGCAGGGGAGGCAACAGGCGGGCTCAGCGGGTGCCCAGCTTCAAAGGCGCCGCTGGAGAGTCGTGCAGGGGTTGGTGCCAGACGCTGAGAGAAGACAAGAGCGAGGCGCGTGTCTCACCCACTAAACCAAACCTTGCAGACGGGTAGAGAAGGCCCCGGGTGACCGGTCTAGGGGGCGCACCTGTTCCATTCAGGATGCGACTCGCTTGATCACACTCTAGCATTGTCGACTTCAAATACAGAGCCAGGACTGACGTCACACCTTCTGGTGTGCAGCAAGCAGCACCGGATGTTTACCTGCTCGAGACAAGGGGAGAGAAGGCCCCGGCGCACACAACAGAAGATGACAACATCAGCGACTTACCGACCTCCATGCACACTAACCGACACACTAACCAACACACTAACCGACACACTAACCGACACACATCACACCAACTTGTGATTGCATTACTTGTTCTCTACTAATGCCATCTACTGAGGAGACCGTCAGGAAGCCAGCGGTAGTTAACTGCCCCTTAGTCTGCTCCATTCACATCTCAGTCCCTTCAGAATAGCCTTAGAATCGCCCGTAGCCCTCCATTCACTTACAATGTCATGGTAATCCTTAATTCACATTCACAGTCTTTCACGTCTGCTCTAGCTCATCATTCACACGTTCAGTATCACATCAGTTGTAGCTAGAGTTGGCTCCCCTAACACTGATCATCTGAAACACTAAACATCTGTGAGAGCTGTTACACTTTCACTTCTGAAGGTGTTACAACAAGAGAAGACTAGGTGTGTACTTTACTGTTACCCAGTGGATAACTTAAACAGAGGACAAGGTGTGTGCATTGCGTGTTAGCTGAATAGTTGAGCTTGAAGACAATGGTGATGTTCACACACACACACATGTATATATATCTATGCGCGCGTGCTCGTGCGCGCCATACACAAACTGAACATTGGTGTCAGTCGAAAGTGTCGGACTGACATTGTCACAGAGTGGAAATAGTGTCAGTGCTAGTGTTACGAAGCCCGAGCATTCCGCTGGCTAATGGCTGACACAAAGCACAGCCTGGGTGGCACATTGTGAGTAGCTGAGGGTGAACCTGGGTGAACTGGGTGTCGTCAACTAGTGTCACCTCACCCTAAACAGATCAAACGACGTTTGCCGGCTCGTTAAAGTAAAATGATTTCTCGGCTTTGGTTCGCTTGGCCTCCGATGAGCCTGGTGCCAACTTCTGCAATGTTGTTGTCTGCGGACACAGTGGCTGGCGCTTGGTGTCGACTCTCGTGTCGTCACGATCCAGTGAGTAGGAGGAGAGGGTGTGTAGAGGACATAATGCACAGCATGTGCCAACAGGAGGAGGACGGACTGCCTACCTCCTAGCACCGATCCCCCTTCCTCTCCCCACCCTGGTGGGGCTGACGACGTGGGGCGAGAAGGCGAAGACACCGCCAGATGGCGCACGACCACCGCTGAGTGTGTGGAGGCGTGGGCGAGTGTCAAACAGTCCCAGACTCTCGTCCTCCCCCAACCCTCCTACCCTGTTTGTTGTTACTGGCTTCGTCACGCTAGTCTTCGCCAGCCTCTGCAGTCCCCAGACCTGCTGGAACCTGCTGTGAAACTCCCGGAGTAGAGGCTACTTCTTGGCGCCAGATCCGCCTACAGGTCCACCTGTGCACTGGCGTAAGGACCGGTGGTGGGTCTGGCAGAGAAGTCACCTGATCCGGCTTTCCCTTGTGTCTTTTATGAAAAGTTTACATCTGGTGTCGACTTTGCTCGTCAGTTCTCGATGTGTTATTAGCAAATAATCAAGCCCTTCAAACAGTGCAGACCCCGCAAGCAAAAATAACAGCAAGGTAGGCTATCCCAGGGATAGGAAAGCGAAGCTATTGTCGGTCAGGTCAAGTTGCCCCTGGATTGATGCCAGCGCTTCTTACAGGACGACATACTTGTGCCGGTCACAACAAAGCACTAGACCTATGCAATAGACAGACCTACAGTACAGTCGGTAGACACCAGACAGTTCCAACAACTTCCTAGACACGAGATACAACATCCGTGGGGCTGCTTCCTGTGTCAAATGTTCAATTTATAAGGAACTTGATTGACGTACATCAAATGTCTGCAACCGACAAACTGACCCCGTGTACTACGTCATCACGACAAACTGACCCCATGTACTACGTCATCTCATGACAAACTGACCCCGTGTACTACGTCATCTCATGACAAACTGACCCCGTGTACTACGTCATCCCATGACAAACTGACCCCGTGTACTACGTCATCTCACGACAAACTGACCCCGTGTACTACGTCATCCCATGACAAACTGACCCCGTGTACTACGTCATCCCATGACAAACTGACCCCGTGTACTACGTCATCTCACTGACAAACTGACCCCGTGTACTAAGTCATCTCACGACAAACTGACCCCGTGTACTACGTCATCTCATGACAAACTAATCTCGTCTGCTGTCTGCTGTCATGACAAACTGGTCTCTTTACTATTCGACAACACCGTGTCTACAGGTGCCACTGCAAAGTCTGACAACAAGCACGTGACGTGCCTGGGTCCACAGAAGCTCGGCAGGTGACGAGCAATGAGAACAGCGTCCATTTGCCGAAGCTGCGCACTGAGCACTCGTCATCCTGCCTGCCTTGACCACGTGACTGACGGTGTCTCTAAGGACAGTTACAGGGACCCCGGGACACTACCTGGCTACTCTAGGCGGTGATTTCAGCTCAGGCTGACTGATGTGCCGCATATCCTGTCTCCACGAGTAGACACGCAATGTGCCGTCAGCTGCTGTAACGACAGTTTCGATTGGACTGTTGACATTAGCACCTACAGGAAGTGTCGTCAATCACGCTGCCTGTCACTGTCACGTGCTCGAGAGCAGACGTAACCGCCATGGAAGTGCGGCGTAAGTGGAGGAGGATGGTGGCCAGGGCCGCCTCTTGTGGCTGATCGATCACGAGGCTCGCATTTTATTTCTCCCTCAATTCCCTGCACCCGACACTTTCTCAGCGCCATGCTACAGCCCCGAGGTCCTCAGCCTGTCGTCCACTGGGGGCTGCTGTCAGAGGTCACCACGGTCAGTGTCTGTGCACCAACATGTCATCAGTGAGGAACACGCTGCAAGAGCCGCTGGCGTTGGGTTCGCTTCCGTATCGCTCTCCGCGTAGCGATTTCTTGCTCTTATGCTTACTTTATGCTTACTCGTACGCCGACTCGCAAAGCCATGGCAATGCAGCAGTTGCTGAGCTCCTTGAGTGGGATGATAACATTATTGAGAAAAAGCTAACTTTGTTTGTTTTGGGGTTGGTTTTGTTGTTGGTGTTGGTTTTGTTTGTTTGTTTTTTTTGTTTGTTTTTTTTTTTTTGTTTTTTTTAGGGGGTCAGGGTCATCGCCCGTCTGGTCAGCGCATTACAACCTACACCCTCCCCCATAGGTCCCGTTAGGCGTCACTCAAACATTCCACACATAACATTATGTACACATTTTTGCTGTCAGATTCAGTGATCATCCAAACATCGACTTTCCTCTAACGATATACACGATGTTGAGTCTGTGCTGATGCGTGGCATGGACAAGGGGCAGGTCCTCCCGACAAGTGATGAAAGAGGTGAGACGTAGGTGTGTATGATCAAAACACAACTGTTAATGTATGCACGGACAAGATGCCTCCTCAGGTGCAGCTAGTATATTTAAACAACAGGCAGGCAAAGTGTCTGGTGATCACAGTAGCAGACGACCACAGGATGGCGGGCAGTGGCTTCTGTCATCTGCAAATAAACCGCCCGCCTCAGCTATTCAGCAAACACATTGTCTGTCGCCATCGTGGAAAAAGTCACGTGATGCTTCACTTTGGGGGAATTAATATTGAAGTTCTTTGTCGGATTTTGGAGAGTTGTGGCGCTGACATCGACACGTGTCATTAATTTCTAGCAAACAGACCAACCCACCAAAAACAGCGAACTGCTATGTCACCACCAGCAAGTGCGGCAAGACCTCAACACCAGTACATGCGAGGACAGAAATAGGAGGACAAACACCTCAACGCATGAAAACCTCACGACAGGTAAGAAGTTAAGGTGTTCAGTAAGTCAAGTGACAGGTTGGGACAAGGTGATGAAGCTTTTTAAGAAATCAGCGACAGAGAAATAAGATTCCTTGAGTGTGCTCACAGCTACCGACTGGCCATAGCCACTACCCTCCACCCCTTCAAGGGATCGACGACGACATCTTGGCCTGCTTAGTAACTTGGAGAAAACAGTTTTCTTAGTCTTTTTTCTTTTCCTCCTTTTCCATTTGATATTTGTGCCGTCTGCCTAGGTAACTGCTGCCCTAGGACTAGTAAACTATAGTTATCTCTCCCTATTTGGTCTGTAAGTTCTCAAAATTTACAAAACATTGTAAAATTAATTTACTACTTGTGGACTGCTGGAAAGCATTTAACATTGCGTTGTCACCGGAAATACTAAACTGGTAAAAATGTCAAACCTCGAGGACGATGGGAAGAGGGTGAAAGATTGATTATAAAATTCCAGCCAGACAGACGAACAGATAGAATGAAGTAAATCAAAGTGTGTAAACAGAGTGGCCTGTGGAGGTGCACGGCCATCAGCAAGGCCACTTCCCAGGAAAGACAACTCTTAGCGGCCATACTACAGACCCATCAGCCTCATCAGCCAATCAAAGTGATGCTCACATTCATCTTCAACCGCCGTAAAACCACCTTTGGGGAACATGTGGCAGAAAACAATCTTCTTTACACAAAGCTGGTCCAGTTGAAGGTCTTCCAATGTGACCAGCACCGCCAGGCAGCACGATGTCTTACATCACCACACAATACATCTCTAGCAACGGCAAATAACAGTCAACAACAACAGGTACGTGTCAACATTTGATAACAATAACACAGCAACAGGTCTGTGTCAACATGTAATACCAATAAACCACCTACATTGTAATACTAATCACCATTACGCCAGCGGTCAGGGTCAAAGTTCATATTTCCAACAGTCAATAGTCGATCAGTGTGTTGTTTGTTAGTAAGAAAAGGAATACACGTCACAGAAATTTATGAGAATATACAACAGAAAAAGCAACAGACTATATACAACAGAATACACGTGTTGACCAACGAACACATGACAAGACACGTGTTGACCAAAGTTGTGTGACGTCAGTGTGGTACTCAAAGCATTTTAAAGAAGCATGTTCATAAGATCTGACTTCATACCAGGAGGTCATTAGCAGCAGCTGTGGGAGGACCCAAGGGCTAGAGCCACACAAATCAACAACAAGAATCAACAATACCATGACACCCCCATACCCGCCACACCAGACAGCCCCTCAGACAAGCACACTCCCGAGTGTCCTCCACTTTCATTCTCAGTCGCACGGCGTGAGCAAGGGACGGGGGCCTCCACGTGCTGGTCATGGCTGCAGCTCCACACAATGGGCAGCTGGACGGAAGCTGTGAAGATGTCTGCCCGTTACACAGAGTCTTAGAGTCGCTCTGAGTAACCAGTAACAACGTGTATACAACACGATTCACATTCTTCTCGTCCTTGGCTGATAATAAATAAACATAACAACAAAACATGGCAGTACAACCACGGACGTGTGTAGGTGGACTGCTGTCTGTCTGCCGAGACCAACGCTGAGCCTCTTGCGATCTGCTGTTAGTCTCGGCGAGCCGTAACAACGAATGGGACTAAACCGGAAGCTTTCTTGTCTCATGCCTCGTTTTAGCAGTTAACTGGAAACAATCGTGTGCCATCAGTCCAGGGATGTTAGTTGGTGGGTGGATGGCTGACTGTACGCCGAGACACTCCGCCTCTTGCCAACTCCTCCGCTGCTAGTCTCGGCGAGCAGCTGACAGCCTGACTTCTGCTTCAAACAAATCTTGGCTCTCAATGATTGAAACTTTTGTGTGAGCGACCTGTAGCACGAGTGAGAGCCGCTCCACACTCCTCTTCCTCCTTCCACATACCTGCCCCCGGGAGCGAAACAAATAAACAAACAAACCTACAGCGAAACATTTGACACTTGCACAGTGACATCCTTCCACTCAGCAGTAATGACCCCCTCCTGATTGTTTGTTTACTGTTGTTGCTCTCACAGACTCTCCGGTCATCGCCGTTGTCGTCGTTTGCTAGACCGGAAGTGTTCTCTCGATAGCCTCGTTCTAGGAGTTAATTGAAAAATATCGTCTGCGAGCCATCCAGAGCATACAGATTTATGGTAAACACAAACATGGCAACAAGGGAAACAAGATTTGGTTACAGACAACAGGGTCTTCGCTCCCTCCTCGTGTAGCTGTGGTCTGTGTTGTAGAAAGTGGAGGGAGCCTGGCTGACAGCGAGCTGACGTCCATTGTCACATCACACGATGACAAGAGGAGAACATGTCTAACAGAAGACAAGATAATACTAGGACTCGGCTAAACGTGTTGCTACATGATTCTTCTCTCACTCCTTTCATTGACAGAAGGCAGGAGAGCGACATTCACTGTGTGGGTGACGTGGCAAGAGTCTGCTGGAGGCCCACACGTTCTGTCACTGACCTAAAGGTGTCACTGTGTCAGCAACAGGCAGACAGGTGTTATTGTACAGTTAAAATCAACCTTCAATGTCAACAACCTTTATTTTGCTGACGGAATATGGCGAAGTCTAAAGATTGATGCTTCATAGAATGAAGAAGGCGAAGTGATGCTGGTAGACGATGACCTGCAGGTGTTGTCACAAGGTCGTCTTCACGAAGTCAGTACACAGGTAAGTCAGTGTGGCATTCAGTGTTGCTGTGACACGTCATCTTACTGTCACACATTCAGAAGTGAGCGATATTCTAATGATTACATTGCCTCCACCCCACAGTGACAGACGTACAAGAGTGACATAGTGTATTCTCAGGTAACACACACCTTGCCTCTACCTGACACAATGCCGCCTCACCTTGCAGAGCAGATGGCACGCGGGTGGCGGGTGCAGTACTGGAGGGTGCACTTGGGGCGACAGGGTCGTCGGAGGGCAGCATCAGACTGCTGACTGGTGATCTCCCCTTCTGCAAGAGACCGGAAGTGTGACATCACTCTCAGTGTTACCTGTGTTACGCACTCCACAGTGCAACCCTTCACGCAAACACACACAGGACGAAGGCGTGGGTGAGGAGTCAGGTGTCACTGTCGTATTCTGTAGTCAGGGTGACAGGGTTAGACTACTTACTTCCCTGCACGCTTCCCTGCACCGCTTGGGGTGGGCGGGGTTTCTCACTCCACTGACCCGACGATATCACGTGATTGCACGTGCTGCTGCACGAGGTAGAGAAAGAGGTGGGGCAGCGGGGAGCTAGGGGTGGGGGGCGGCACGTCCATCATTTGCATGACGTCGATGAGCACGCGCGATGGCGGGGAAAATGGAGGTTTAGTCAACATACGACGTGATGCTCGTGACATGCAACCAATTCTCCCAGAAGGACTTACGTCATGGTGACGTCACCAATGGCGGCGGCCCTCGGTCTAACAAAGCTAGTGTTTACAAGCCGTCAGTTGCAGCGGAGACCTCGGACGCTGGGCGCACACACTTTCTGGTTCGATACCCGTGATGGTGCAGCGTGCTTTCCCCTGGCTGACCCCTAGTCGCTTGGGAAATGAAAGGCAGAGGGGTAGAGGGGGCGCCGCTCCCCAGAACAGTTAACCCTTACCTCGTCCCAAGAAAAGTGCGATCTCGCTTCCCGACGACCAAAAGGTCATGAGGACTGACCTGACCTGATTATGATACTTTCGATGTGAGTGCAAGTGAAACTGTCAGAGTTCCCTTAAATAAGGTCTTGGTTCTCACGTCTGGCGCTGGTCGTCGTGTGGACACTAGAGTGCAACTGATTGTACATCCCTGCTGAGTGTTTACCTGACCTACGACCTTTTAGCAACAAGTTGTGTGGACTTCACTTGTGTCTGTGGTCATGAAAACACACGAGGGTTAAAGCTCTTCTGAACGGGCAACTATAAACAAACATGTTTGGCCAGGTCTGGCAAAGTGTTTCCATGACGGACATACAAAGTGTTCACACGACGGCTTTACATGATGGCTACACAAAACCTTTGCCACACTTGGTCGAACATTCATCCAAGTGTGTCCAGTTGAGATCTTGGGGGTTTGGGGGGAACTGACGACAGCGATAGTCAGACTGTGATAGTCAGATAGTGAGACAAAGTCTGGGCCTGGTCTACATGCATTGTGGTGGCTACTCTGTGTGGGTGGGTGTGTGTAAGCGCTGTGTGTGTGTGAGAAACAGCTGTGGGTGGGTGTGACAGCTGTGTGTGTGTAAGCGTTGTCTGTGTGTGCGTGACACAGCTGTGGGTGGGTGTGAAAGCGTTATGCGTCTGTGTGTGTAAGCGTGAGTTTGCGAGTAAGAGTGTGTGAGAGGGATTTGTGTGTAAGAATGTGAATGTGATAGAGAGTTTCTGAGTGAGAAAAAAAGAGCTTGATTGTGAGAGAATACGCGTCTGTGTGTGGAGTGAATGTGCTCATGTGTGTTCATGCGTATGTGGATGGAGAGAGTGTGTTTATGTATGTGTGGAGTGTGTGTGGAGACAGTGTGTGTGTAGAGAGGAGAGAGGGGGGAGGAGTGGGGCACGTGATGTTGAGTCCCACCCGTCCAACACGTCGCACCATGTTCACTCTCGACATCTCACGGCCCTGAGAGCATGCGCAGTCAGCTGTGTCTGCACGTGGGTGCACGGTGGGTGCACGAGCACACGAGGCCGTGCGTGGCGCACCCGGCTGAACCCCACACCCGGCAGTTTGCAGCTCAGTTTTCCTCCCACCGGAAAAGCTAGATGCGAGGGAATCGGTGGGGGGAGGGGGAGGGAAGCGTGGGAGTGGGAGTTAATCGAAAGGAATGTGTGAGCGGAGCACAGAATGCAGACTCACCGATAAATGCATCAGTCGGCACGTGGAGGCTGCTGAAAGCCAGGCTGGCGATACGCAGGTCATCGGCTCGCTGATTGGCAGGCCAGGAAGCCAGCACCTGTCAGGGTGAGGGTACCTACCCGCACAACGACCTGGCGACAGTTACTGGACGCATTGAGAGGTTAGAACAGTGGGTTCAGTGAGGACATCACCAAGTGTGACGTGTCACGTGGTGTCACGCATCTTGTGTCACAGATGACCCCCACTGCCCCCTCCTCCAGCCCGCCCTCGCTCCTCCCTCATCTCCAACCTCAAAGTCTTACAAATACTAAACTGCACGCGCGGATGATCCATCGGAATATTAAAATGCCCTTGATGCTTTTTTTTTTTGTGTCAAAGTTGCAGGTGACTTAGTTTGCGGGTCACAGTGCAACATCCTAGCAGAGTATCGAGGTTGGTCTCCCTCCCATCTGAGTTATCTGGGGAGGTAAATGGAGGAGACAGATGGCTCCACGTCCACATCCTCAGCCGTGGCATGGCGAGCCACACAGTTCATTGTCCTTTGGGCTCCTTGCCTCTGCTAAATTATACTCACTGTCCTTCTGTCTTTTGTGAAATTCTAGTGAACTGCCGAATTTACACCGAACCCCTTCCTCTTTCTCATCAAACAGACTGGTACAATAAAAAAAAATATGGTTCAGCGAAAAATACTTCAGAAGGTTGGAGAACAGCAAGACTACATGGTCTTGTGGCCACTTTCATCCCAGATAAATGGTTTCGGAGGAAGCCCACCACGCAAACAGCTGATTTTATACAGGACGACAGCTTTTATCGAGAGCTCTTCACTTTTTCCAAATGATAGTGCAGTTCTTTCAAATGTTTCAGGGCTTCTGCTTACGCAAAAGATTGCGTACAGTACGCATTAAAAGTTCGGAGGACCCCTTCAATTTTCGTCAATGGGGTCCCATTCAAATTTGGGCGAAGAACAGGGACCCCTTAAAAATCTGAAGAAGGGGTCCCTGGGACCCCAAAGAATTTAGCCTTAGCAGAAGCCCTGTGTTTGCCTTTTCCCGAGTATAGTACACTACTTGGGGCTGTAGTTGGCCTTCACTACAGTAGAGAGAAGTCGTTTGGCTCTGTCTTTAGAACTTACAGTAGAATGCATGTGATGCTCTGGTCTGTACTGAACTGTACATTACCAAGTTACAGTAATTATATGTTACAGAACACAACATAACTAGGTGTGAATTAGTTGTACATGACAGACAGGATATATAAAGGTTGTAGCTGAAAGTTCTACTTCGTGAAAACTTGTCCAAACTTGCTTCCTACTTGCTTCATTACATACATAACTCTAAACCATAACTCTTACATACAAGTGTTACTCTCACAGCTCACACATTCATATACTCCAGCCACATGTACATATCATTGTAGTCATAAGTAATGCTGCAGGCAGCTTGTGCTTAATACTACAGCCATAGTGTAGTGAAAACTGTGTTGACACTCAGTACTACCGATACATTGCACTGTCTACTATCCTGTGTCTGTATTATGTCTACTGTGTCTATCCTGTGTCTATCCTGTCTGTACTGTGTCCACTGTGTCTATCCTGTCTGTACTATGTCTACTGTGTCTATCCTGTCTGTACTATGTCTACACCATACCAAATGTTACAGCCATCCTACACTTCACATGAATGCCAACCTGTTCTCAATATGACACGAATACATTTTGGTCAAGAAGTGTCTGGCACGACAGTCGTCATTGTTGTGTTCAAAGAGACACAGGAAGATGGAGTTGAAGCAACTCACCTTTAGTACAGATGCCGGGCTCCTCCCTCTGTAGCGGGAATCTCGGCAAAGGTGGTCCAGTGGAAGGTGCAGGTGGTAGACAGGTGAGTCCTCGGTCACACTTGCCCAGGTAAGCCAGGTCGCCGCCACACGTTTGACCGGCCGTACGAGCGCACACTGGACAACACCCACACACTCCCGTTGTGACCCCACCCTCACACCTCAGGTCGGCGGGGTTCCAGGTGGTGCAGTGAATCTGGTGACAGGGAGGGCAGATCAGACCCATGTCATCTCTGTGCCTGTCGCGTGCACTCTCCACCTCACGAGGTCCACGCGCCGCTAGCGCCAGAAGCATCACAACTCTCAAGGATGCCATGTTGACGGCTATCTGACGGCTATCTGACTATCTGACGCGCTGATCACCACACACGACCTGCTAGCAACATCAGACTGACGAACACAACCATCCCACCAGTCTCTTGTCACAGACGGAGCAGCACAAATCGCGCGGCGCCCACACAAACAAACACAGTCACAGCTGCGGATATACGGCTACCAGCATCTTGAGAGATAACCGATGTTATTAAACTTGTTGTTCACACACCATACTTCCTGTCATAGATACAATAACTGTCAGTGTAATCAAACCTGCTATGTACAAATAACAGCCAGTCGGGATCACGTCTGCTACATATATTGACGACAACGTGTAGTAATCAAACCTGCAGTGAAGTGAGATAGCCAGCGGTAATGGTAGTCACACCTGTGGTATAATGACGACAGCAAGTGGTAATGGTAATCACACTGCTGTATAATGACCACAGCAAGTGGTAATGGTAATCAGTGCTGCCAGCGGTAATGAAAGGTGCTGGTGTTCAAACGAATTACTGCTCCTTGACGACAACCAATGATATTTGCATTTTCTTCACCTCGACAGCAACGCTGTGGTATTAAAAGTTGCATCCAACTGGTAGACAAAAAAACAAATTAAAACTTTGGCCACACACAGCGACGACCAATGAAAACAGTGGCAGGCTCGTCACGTGACCGTTTCAGCAGCTACTCGCGCCGTCTCGTGTGTTGCGCGTTGTTTGGATTGCGCGCTGCTGCTACTCACAGGCCAGTGCCAGCAGTCCAGGTCGGCTCCATGCAAGATTTCAGAGTCAGTACTTGGAAATTCTTGTCATATCTGAAAGGCCGTGAGCGTGGCGGCCATGCGACCAGCACATGATGGTGGTTGCCCTCAGAGAGTCTGACCCCAGTGATACTCTGAGTGGAGCGATGATAGTCAGTGCAGGTAGCTCCCCCTGCTTTTGGCCAACAAACTCTCTTGTCTTGTCCCCATCATGTGGTCGTAAACCTCTCGCCCTCAAGCTGTGGTTAAGCTCTGATCTCTGGCAAGGAAACTGCCTGCCTCTGGGGTCCACAGTGGTTTACCAGGCTGCTGCAGTCCGCGACAGACTGACGGAGTGTCTGCAGCAGGAGACAGGTGACGGCGCCTGGCTACTCGGCATCAACTGCGTTTGTCAGGTGAGCCGGCATCCTTTTACTTCTCCCTCCTCCTCCAGATGTCGGCACCAGCCATGACACTGCCCACGGTGGACTATAATTACTCAGCCTCCCACGGCGCGTGGGGAGCGCGGAGGATAGGGATCACGAAGATCCACACTGATTACTTTCTTGATTACACCGGAAGTTGCTCAGGTTTTAACTCAAAAGATTGTCGGCAGAATAGCAGGTACAAACATTTCGCAGGAATTTGCGAGAGGAGCTAGGGAGGAGAAACAATGGCGCACGGTGGGCGGATAATTGGGACACCTTGCGAGCGGCACTCTGGAGCGATGAATCATCCTTCCCCGAGTCATTGATAACAGGCCGACGTCCAACAACAATGGCTAAACACCAGCAGAGTGGGGGCAGGCCAGGCGCCGACTACGCCGCGTGAATCGTTTTCACCGTCGGCGCGTGCTCCTCCCCACACCCCGGGTCGTTCGTCTTTCCGATAGGCTCACAACTTTACGAGGCTTGTACGAGTACCTGTCATCAATGAACACCTGAGGCGTCTTGCAGGCAGGAGAGGGACAGGAGGGGTGTGCTGCAAAGTTGAGGCTGTTGCTGTATGGCATTTTGCGAAAGACGAGGTTTCTGTTGTTTAAAGTCATTCTGACTGAGGTGAGTAAGAACATCCACAACATGACAAAAGTTGTAAAATGTACGGTGTGAATAACAACATATTTATAAAGACGCCGACGGTTACAAATACTCGAGGAATTTGTGCCAGGCGTCTGAAACATGTGTAGCTGTGCACACACACACACAACATTTACAGGTTCTAAATAATAACATCATCACTAGAAAACACTTTTACACAGAACATGTTGGCAGTCAGTTGTCTACAGGCGGTGACCTGTCTATAGGCAGTCAGTTGTCTACAGGCGGTGACCAGTTGTCTAGGCGATGACCTGTCTACACTGCCGAGGAGCACAAGCCTGCGTCTCCTGCAGGTAAATGAAGGGAGATTCCCAGTCGCCATCCCCAGTCAACTTCACACCCACTCTGCTCTACTTTCTGCTTTGAAGTGGATCGCAGCATCTACGAGCCTCGGAGCATTTCCGTAGCATACGAACCACATTGGAAACATCTCGGCAATGTACAACTCGACTGGAAACATCTCCGTAACATACAGTCTAGTCAGTGTGTAATAACACAATAACATGCTATTCGTTCGTGTCATTACTCTCTTTACTGGAGTGACACTTAATAATAAAGTTGATTTCTACAACGCTTGACACCATCAAAGGCAGGCTCAAAGTGCTGTACCAAACTGTACAGACACAATAATAACAAACGCTGATCTCAAAAACAAGATTATTGTGTGTCCAGGTAAACATCGCCATCAGTACACGTGGCGTCTGCAGCCTGGCCATTGCACGAAATCTCCGTGTGTCCACAAAGTTCTGATTTACAAATAGTTGAGAGTTAGTAGATGTTGCTTATGGCACTGTCAGTCTTTGGTGGAGTGGCTTCACTTCGCAGACAGAAATAAGTTTCCATGATGGCAACATGTTAGACCAGAGGTTCTTAACCTTGTTTGAGGTAGCGAACCCACAAGTTTCATATGCACATTCACCGAATCCTTCTTTAGTGTCATCACGAATTGCAGTGTGTCTTGACCTCCGTGGCGGAGGCTCAGCCGAACCCCTGAGACCGACTCACCGAACCCTTAGGGTTCGATCGAACCCCGGTTAAGAACCACTGTGTTAGAGCATCACTAACGGTCACAAACTAGTTCAGAGAGATTGTGTCTGTGTACAGTGTGAGTCTATGTACGGTGTCAGTCTATGTACAGTGTTAGTCTATGTACGGTGTCAGTCTATGTACAATGTTAGTCTAAGTACAATGTTAGTCTGTGTACAATGTCAGTCTATGTACAATGTCAGTCTATGTACAGTGTTAGTCTAAGTACAGTGTTAGTCTGTGTACAATGTCAGACCTGCGTGTACTGTGCACCAGGCTTGCTGTGACAACTCACCATCACAACTTTAGCCAACAATTGTACAAAAGGACTCAGTGTGGCGATGACACTGCTGATGTACACATCTCTACTGTCAGTCATGACAATGTGGCGCTGACGCGGCAGTACAAATAAAATAAGTAAAAGAAGAAGAAAAGCTGCGCACACACAAAATTAAATCCAGGAATTTATGAAATTGTGTTATAGATACACAGATCAACATTGCACACAAGACTTCACTCAGATTAACAGGGAAAGACGAAAAACGGAGAGATAATCCACTGTAGTCAGTTAGGCAAGGGACATCACTCTCAACTTTTATTCTGACTGCTTTTTCATTCATTCCTGCTTTTACACATTCTGTGCTGACATGACACTCTTGAGGCATTATGATCTTTCCTGACAGTTTCCTTATGTTGAGCTGATGTTAGTCTCAGCCTCCACACCAGTCGCACAACACAAATGGTGGTGGAGGCCGCAGTGGGGGACATGACGAGGACAACTCGGGGTGAAACCCTCCGCCACGTGTGTCAAGAGCGGGGGTTGACAAGATGGCGAGACTGCTTGTTTTTTTTCTGTTGTACTCATTGCTGACGTTTGTTTTTTTCCAGTACATCTTCTCAGACATCATGATCCTCTTCTCTTCCATTAAACTTGTTTTCCCCCGACATTGTTACCCTCCTCCCAATATTCATTTGACTTGTACTGTCTTCTTTCCTCGCATCAGGCTTGGTTCTCGCTCCCCCCGACATTCCACTTGTTGATGTTGATAGATGCGAGTGAGGCTGCCGACAGGTGCAGCTGTGGCTGAGGTCACGTGTTCGAGGTTTGGCTGCAGTGTGTGGGGTGGATGCCTGCACGTGGACTCGCGATTTACTGTCGTCTGCTCGTCTTCACGCCTCGTCGTCACGTGGCTGGCGTGACGAGGCCGACCGCGCGTGCACCTGCAAGTGCCTACACGCCTCGAGTGCGCGCCCTTTAACGCCAGGTTATCCCGCCTACAGCCCTCCAGGAGGCGCTGGCGATAATGTTCGTGACGTCAGACCCGCCTGCGCCGCCTCCTCAGTCTGTCCTGGAAGAGTGCTTCGAGTTACGGCCCCTGCTCGCCGTCCGCGCCTTCTGATGGCTCACAACACTGGGGAGGGCAGGGCTCCGTGTGGGGGACACAGCTTGAGGCCATGTCGGACAGCAGACCTGCTGCTCTGGTCACAAAGCAAAGATGTTGTAGCCATGTTACCTGATGGTTTTCTGACAGGTAAGAGCTAAATCTTATCTGATGTCTTCTTGCAGGTGAAACCAATAGCTACTTTTATGACGTTTTTGTTTTCTAGCAGGTGGGAGTAAAATCTACCTTCTAGTCACGTCATATGTTTTATGGCGTTCTTTAACCAGGTAACATGAGGTCAGGTGAATACGCTGCTAATATGATGTCAGGTGAGGAGGTTGCTAACATGTCAGGTGAGCGGGCTGGTGACACCGACAGTAGTGACAGAGACAACAGTTGAAGAGCAGGAAACAGTCAACCTGGCATTTCTCTATACAACAGTCGAGGTTAGAGACCACAAAATGTATCATTTCTTTCGGCAATTCATAACTGAACACAGTAAAGTAAAGTAAGAAACTACTGTATTCCGTGCCTAATCCTACCTCACATGTGCTCTGTGCATTTTACCTGCCTGTTCTACTCATACAGATGGCAACCACAGTAGAGACACATTGTGATCTGCTAATGTGAACTGGACACCCACTGCACACTGCTGGACACTTATTGTAGACAAACTGTACAGTGCACACCATACCATGCAAAACTAATATCATATATATTGCAGTATGTCATTTATCCTGCACAATAAACATTTATACAGCAAAATACCTCCTTTACAACCAATTGCTATGAATGTTTCAATTTTATTTCAATTGGGTAGTTTGCTTACACATTGTTCAACATGAACTAAAGCCACAAAGGCAGATGAAATTTGTCAAAACGCATGCAACCGTAAATGTCTGTTTCCTTACAACAGAAACTGAGCCTGTCTGCAAAGACAGTTTATATACTTGTCCTCTGCTATAATAGGAGCAAGCAATCAACGACTTGTTATCATCACTAACAACAAATTACTCTCACAGCTACACCTCCACAACATATCACAGAGTGTTTCAAGGTCTATGACATTTTAAGTCTTTCTAAGCACACAAACACAATCCTTCTGAACACACATGAACACATACATGCATACATTCATTCTGAGTGCCTCCACAGCAGAGATCAGAACCAAAATACAATTATTCTTATTAAGTTTACAACATACATTTCGCTCTTCACACAGACTCACGAATCCTGCCAGACGTCAGCTTCCCAAAGAAAGAATGTGGTTGACTTCAATCGCATGCATTACACTTGTCTCTAGGAAGAATCGTGTAGATGCAGACAAGAACATGCATGTCTCCACGTGCTGACACCCGTGATGGCACACAGTTCTGTCCCTGAGATTTATGAGAGACCATCAGTCACTAACTGCCTGAATCGTCAAAACAGAAGCCGCTTAGCCAGAATGCGATCTGTTGGGAAAAATATAAATACAACATAGATATTAATAAAAGGTCATGTGATAATATTGTTAAGTTGGTGGAGAACACCAGCCTTAAAACACATGTTGAGATATGTTTGTATTATTCATTTCACCAGTCAATGTCTTCCTCTACCTTATAGGATGTGTTTTTCAAATGTTTTCCACTCTCTAGTAAAATAGTGAAGTCTTAGAATGACAGAAATACCCAAGCTGTCAAAAACAAGCTAACTAAACAATCTCCTACCAACAAATCTCTTAACCAGCACCAATCCAATTAAATATCAAATAAAAATCTTTATCTGACTTAAAACACATCTCTGTAAAAGCCACTGGCAAGCCAATATTTCAGAGAACGCTAAATGAAAATCTTTTAATCCCAATAAGTAAATATCATACAACAACATGCTTAAAATCTAGCAGCATACCTCATTATCATAAATATAAATATCAGTAAGTCACACACGTTTAACTACAAACTGTAAGCACCCAAGAGTGCCAGAGACCCACCTTGCTCAGGGTTCATTTTCCGCTTTATACCTGGTCGATGTGCCTCCGATTCCTTGTTGACAATTTTATTCGAGCCTGGCCGAGGAAGTTGATGCCCCAGTGCAGGAGGTGGTTTGTTACTGAAGTATGGCATCTTGAGTGCCTTAGAGGAAAGTATGCATGTCTTACAACTGTGCCAGAACATTGAAATCAACCTTGTCACAAAGCGCTTTTGAAAGAATATTCCTCCTAACACTAAGTTCAATGTTTAATTTATCCCTTCATAACGTAAATAAGTTGTGACTAACCTACACAAATAAAAGATAATGTCATCAGCACTGTGGCTGACTTTGGAAGTAATAAGGTCAACCCCTTACCTGTGTGGCGGTGCATCGCTTGAGCGGATCCATGGCCAACATGACTGACAGCATGTCAAGCAAGTCATTGCCTGCTGCAATGAAGATCTCCTTCAATGGTTGCCGTGGATATTGTCGAAACTGGATGTAGTCGGGAAGATTTTTCATATCCTGCAAAATTCAAAATCCTAATTGTTCACAGATCAGTTGCAAGCAGTTGTAATTTGCAGCTGCAAAAAAAAAAAAAAGTTAAATGTTATAGAAAAAATTATTATCCATAAAGCACTGTATATCATAGCCATAGGCCTCACCAAACTGTCTTACTGTGACTGGCTCTTGCACTGTACCACAATAGAAAATTAAATTAGATTTAAAATAATTGTAGCGGAGTGGTGGAGGTCGTGGTGTGACGACTACTAACTTCCAACACTCGACTAAAGGCAGAAACAGTCAGCAGGTGTGCGACCCTTTAATGCACGGGCTTGTACAATGACTACGGCTGCGTCGCATCGCCAGAGGCGCTAAAAGTCCGGCTGTCTCTTCTCTGTCACATGTCTGTGCTCGCTGTCTCCTCCGCCGACGTCTGCTCTCGTTTCGTCTCAGCTCTGCCCTTATATACCTGTCGGAAGGCTAAACTTTCCGCGATGCTCCTATATGGCCGAGGCATTTAGCAGCTTTAACCCCAGCTAATCACTGCCGAGTATCCACTCTCGCCATGCCTCAGCAGGTCCCGCCAACAACAATCATTCCCCAGCCCCGCCAAAAGCTAACACCAAGCGCCGGCCTACCGGCCCTCTACATCCCCGCCGACCCTTTCTCTAACAGCGTCCAAGCTGATGAGCTTTAGCTAGCAAGACTAGGCTCACATTATGCTTGCCACGGGGGACCTCCAATATTTTAAACCTCAAAAGATCTGTTGCTGCCGAAAGGTGTCACCAAGGATGCCCCCTATCACCTATACTGTTCAATATCATTTCAGAAAACATCAAGCAATAAACACTTCATGACCATCACACCTTCATTTCCATTGCAACCTGTGCCTTGCAGATGACGATAACATTCTCCTGCTGGTAGGAACCAATAGCAAACTGCAAGGTTGGTTGATTGTTTAAATTTAACTCCGTGCCAGCAATAAAGGCTACATCAGGGCAAGAGAAGGTAAAAATACGCTGAAAGGGTGAAAAAACCAAGACTCTCAGGGGATACAATAACACCATCGCTAGCAATGGAAATTAACATTAGGAACAAGAGAAGAACATACTGGCCAGTCTGTATCTGATGGCGTGCCAAGAACTTGAAATATTCGACTCAGCTGGTCCAGATCAGAGTCTCCCTGTAAGAATGGTGCCTGCAGCAGACACAATTCTTAGTGTTAAAAGTTGACATTTCAAAAGCTCTACTACTGACTCAGTGTTTGTAAATGATATCACCTGAAGCTTTCTATGACCCAATGACTCCAATGCATGTGTGTGTGCTTCAAAACCAATCAGAAAGGATCACAGATTGTACTCATATCTTACAATTATCAACACACCTAGAAATTGGCACTGCGAAGAAAACATTGTTTGCCTTAGATCATCAAATGCCATCATGAGGTTTAAAATTTAAGACAACTTCAAGGAAATCATACAGCTGATGGCCATGCTTAGATATGCAGGCATGAACATCACTACATACACTAAGGAGCTGAGCTTAGAGGGGGAAAAATACCAAGCCTGCACGACAGATTGATTTTACTTGGTAAAACATTACATTAGTTAGATAATGCTTACTCGTATCAACAACTCTGCCAGAATGCAGCCCGCAGCCCACATGTCTACACCTGTATTGTACTGACGAGCTCCAAACAAGAGTTCTGGGCACCGATACCACCTGCACATAGAATGACATCATCACAGATCTGCTTTGCCTTAGACAATGAGTATGAACTCACTTTACTTTAGACAACAGCTATGAATTGACATAATTATAGACAATGAGTAGCAACTCACTTAACAAGTAACATTTTTAGTGTTTCTTCACAGTGTGCATATGTGCTGCTTAAAATCTGAAAAGTGGTTTCTAAAAATTGGACTTTTTCATGGATCCATGTTTAAATTATCAAATCCATTGAACAAATTTTTTTTAAATCATGTAAATCTGGATATCAAACAACACATTATAAGTTTACAGCCATCTTTACATTGCAAGTTTTTTCTTTAAACTAGTATCCTAGAATTTAATCAACTGAGGGCTGTACATGATTTTAGTGCTTGGAATCACCCAGCAATTTGAATTCTCCTGAGCTGTACATGACTGTACTGTAATGCAGTAAAATACTGCATACATGATCAGTCACATAAACACATGCACTTTAAACCAACAGCAAGCGCTCATCTCACAAATTTGAACACCAAGAAAAATACCTTGTGACCACTTGATGTGAGTTGATCCTGCTGGGAGAACCAAAAAATTTGGCAAGGCCAAAGTCAGCAATCTTAAGCACACCACTGTCATTGATGAGAAGATTATTGGGCTTCAAGTCCTGGGCAATTCAAGTAAATACAAACATTTATCAACTGTACCTTCCACCCCTCTGTCCCTAATCTGTTAATGGAAAACTTGACTTTGCCTCAAAAACTCCTATGCCTGTGTTACTGGAAAGGTATCCAACAATTTACAGCTCAGCTTTTTACATAATCTTTAGCTTGTTAAAAGCTTTGTGTATGTGTGGAAAGTATTGTCTTGGGCAATGCACTTCCTACAAAGATAAATGTCATACCCTGTGCAACACCCAGTGTGCATGGAGATACTCCAGGCCAAGCAAGGTCTGCAGCATATATGACTTGATGTGTGGTGCTGTCAGGACCAAGGTTGTGTCTCTGATGATGATCTGAGCAATGGAAATGCAATTGTTACTGATCATTAACATTTTGTACAACTAAAGCTCTTACTGACCACGCTACCAACCCAAGTATTCAGATGTGATTTGTAAAACCCTTATAAAAGAACAGCATCATCATTAGACACATAATAACTGATTATTTTTAACAAAATTGCCCAATGCCATAAAACTTTAATGTAATTAACATGTTAATATTTCATTATTAAATAATGTCAACACAAATTTAAGTGTGACATCTAACTGTAACAATATATTTAAACTGATAAAACTTTACATCTCAAAATGATATTTTATTGCAAAATTGATAAATACATAGACAGAACAGGGACAAAAATATGCTATGAGAAGAAATTAACCTCCAAGTCTGTTTCCATAAAATCAAAGACAAGACTGACGTTAGATTTGTGGCCAAAAGCATCAAGAAGCTGTAACAGACAGGACAACATGAAAAGTTTACATCTCTGACATTCCTTTAAAAAAAAATGAAAGTGACAGGGCTAAATATGACATCACTTTAAAAAGTAATAACAGAAAAGCATCTAAATGTTTAATACTGTTGCAGTTTTTAAATCATAGTACTATCATACAACATGCCTATTGCATTGTCATTGTTAGGAGATCCAAGATAAAAATGAACAATGAAGACAAATGAACCACATAACATTAAAGTAAATATGTATATATGCAAAAATGTAACATACAAGATGGAAATAACTATAGAAAAAAAAATTAATGCTAAAATTATAAGCAAAGGAACATGGGTGGGGAGTCCGTTGCATCAACAGAAATAAACAGGAAAGCGACTGAGAGTGTAAATAAAGCTGATTTCAACAAAACAAAATACAGAACCATTGGTGAACAACCAAAAAACACAATGTACAAAAGGATTAATCTTTACAGCATGTTCCATGAACAATTAAAATACAATAATAGACATTTCTCATCCTTATAAGTCCATATAATGATGTGACCATGATAACCAGTGACTTGCACAACGTGGTAGACAGTAAAGATAAAAACCCTTAAAAACTGTTTACCTTCATTCTTCCCCCATAATTTCTATCTTCTTATCATGACAGATATCAAAACTGAAGATTGATCAAATTATCTAACGACTTACCCCAATGATATTCGGGTGAGACAACTCCTGTAGCAACTTAATTTCTCGTAAAGCTGTTCTGTTAATGCCATCTGCAGCCTCAACTCTTGTGCCAACTTTAATCTATAAAATGTCAACAGTAAAACTGAAATCAACATGCCATTTTCATCATTACATGGTTACCATAAATTTTGCGCTTGCAAGACAAATTTTAATAAAACAACACCAGATTTAACACTACATAATTATGACTGCACAATGTTGTTGTTTTGGTGACAGAAAGAGTAAGCAGATGGTCATCAGACGAGGAGCGGAATTGTCTAGCTGGGATGTAAGGGAAAAGCAGTTCAGAAAAATAATCAGGGCAGGTATCAGCAAAGAAATTAAAACACAGCACGGACAGTTTGTACTGGTTGCTAGAACGGATGGGAAGCCAGTGTAGAAAATGAAGGAGACGGGTGGCGTGGTTGTGAAGAGTTTGTGAAGAAGGTATTCAGAATATCAGAGCTGTACTTGTGAGAGGCTTGAAAAAAAAGAACCGTCAGACAAGGACAATTTATGCCCAACAAGCACTTGCACAGCCAGCCAGGGCAATCTTCAGTAGTAATGTAGAAGAGTCCCACTTCCTTGCCCTCAAAATGCGTAGAGATGCTGAATTCTGATGTCTCTGATGTTTGTTGAGAAGACTTTTAGGGCACCCAGTGAGAGGTGGGGTTGGGGGAGGAGGACACAAACAGATAAACAACTTAACAAAAACTAGAATAGCAATGTTATTATGTACCCAACTGTCACTTATTATTGTTGCTGGAAAAGTGTTTTTAATCTGCTGTCCTACCATCAATTATTCAATAATCAGTATAAAATATATAATATGTATTTAAATAAAGCTGATTAAATGGTAGTGTAATGGATTTCGTCTAGCATGACCATACAAGGTTACCTTCTTGACTGCAACTATGGCATCTGTCTTTGTGTCACGTGCTTTGTATACTGTGGCAAACTGGAAAATGAGGCAAATAAAAGAGCAATTATTCTGTAGCCTGACAGGACCCTGCTTTGGTTCCTGTGATAAAGTCTCAGCTATTATAGTTCAATGCCTGGTACTCTTTAAAGCTAATATAATTTTTATGGGTTTGTTTTAATGATGAGACTTGCATAACTGCATTATGCTGTGGCATAATTCAAGAAAGTTAATAATAAAAAAAAAATGGTAAGAAAGCATAATCGGTTAAGAGTCTATTCAGAAGTAAAATGTAAAGTTGTTATATGTTAGTTTATTCCTTTCTGCTCCTTTGAGGAGCATAGGGCCGTAAGTTGTTACACGGTACATGGATAATTATTTTTGATTGTAATTCACTCCTGTCTGCTTCACTAATCTAAGACGCTCTTTACTTTGTCAACAACAAAAATAATTATAAAGTGTCAACACATTATACGTGAAGTCATGCCACAACATAACATGGACAACAGACTATGATCGATCCGATCGTTCTTATTGCAGTAAATCTGTAAAATGACACACGTACTTGTCCTTCTCCCAGAAATTCTATTTTTTCGTATCTTCTGGTATTGTCGTCCGACATTCTGGTGAGAGACATGAAGCTATTCACGGATCTCTCAGCTACTCACTGATCCCTGAGCTACTCACACGCGCCTTGACCACACGGGCCTCACTCACTCAAAGAGCTCCTTTCACAAGGGAGATGATTTCCACGCTTCAGCCGGTGGGGAGAGGATTTATTATTGGAATACACTCCACGTTCTGAAATTTACGATAACCGAAGAACAAACTCTTAAAAAAAAAAAACAACTTGGACTGATTCTGCCTTTTAGTTTTCCTTGCAATATGATAAAATTATGTTTGTGTGACACTGCTGTGTAATTAATTGGTAGCATGATGCCAATTAAACCTCCTCTCCACCTTTTCTGTGATGTGCTCGTACTTATCGTGATTTTGTACATTTTGAAAGAGTGAAACAAAAGATTATCACATACGTTAGTGCTATTTTTCTTTTCTTTGTTTTTGTTTGTTGGCAAGCTCTTTTACATGCAGCTTGTATAATTTGCTTTGCCCCATGCGCATGTATTGCAATGATGAACATATCTCTTACATATAATTGTATTTTTATCATGTTTATATTTTACACATTGTGTTCATAAATCCTGCATTTGTGTGTCACCATAATTTGCTGCTCCTCATGTGAGTACATTGCTTTCGTATCTCTTGTGTTCATGGTTTTTAATTCTATTAAATATAATTTTTCTTGAAACCTTCAATTGAGAAATTTTGATTATTTATGACTTTATAGTAGTGATTATGTTACATGCGGACATTTAAAAAGAACACTTTCATAAAACATTGCTGGCTTGCATGTGGCATTCCCATAAATTCCAGCCACTGTAAGAAATTTGGAAAATCAATAGCAAAAAACTGAGATACTTCAACAGCTAATCCATCATTACTTTTATTTGACCATACAGTTTTGACAAAATTTATCAGATTTTACTTTTGTGTGGACAACTTGCATGGTCCAACTTAAATTTAAATGTAGATACTTATATTACACTTGTGGAACTGTTTCGAAAGACATAGACACATAAGAGTAATGTTAAACTACGAAAACTTGTATCATCATTATTCTGTGCAAACCTTTGTTGTCCGAGTCAGGAGTAGTACAGCTAGAAAATAATTATTCAAATTGATGCTTTGTGAGGAGGAAAATCCAATAACAAAAAATATATGTATACTTAATTTTCCTGTCTTTAAATTCTTGTCAGGTTTTACTTGATGGTCGGTTGGTTTGAATATCAAGTGATTCCACCTTTTCATGACTTTTCATCATTGCCCAACAAATGGGTAGTGTGAGACATTTTGTCTTCTGCTGATGTATGACTTGTGAGCCTAGACAGCAAGCACTTTCTTTAAGTAAGCAACCAATTTTATTAGCGTACTTTTTTTTATCATTGTTGCATGAAAACAAAGCTGCTTTTATGAAAACAGTTGTTGTCATTTCCATTCACACTCAGTATGAAAAGAAATGGTTACAATAAGGAGATGAAATAACAGGAATAATGCTTATACAATGTTTAATTCCACACACACACAAACAACACGCATCATCGTTGTGTTAGCACTCCTATATTCAAAAACCTGCAACAATTTGATGGCGCATTATCAGTGCTGCTACCAGCAGTATATCCACAGTCTGCAGATCTTAATCACACCATCAAGATTTGTTGCCACCAATATAGTTCACATTTGAAGTTACAGATATTGTCAATGGTGTTCACCAAAACCAACTTTCACATCAATATTTAAGGCAGTCTCTAGAATACAGCAGCACTTTCTAAAAAAACATGTCATCATTTGTACTCACACATTCATTTGCTGTAACAAACCATTCAATAAAACACATCCATTCACACATGCAGGAGATTCTCAGTGCTGGTCTCTGTGATCTGATGGTTGATGTGCATCTTTGCTTAGATCCTTCTCTACATAGTTACTAGTGGAGTCACCGGCAGCATCCAGCTGTTGACAGCCACTGTCAGAGTCACTTCTAGACTTGTTGCTGAGCTCGCTGCCTTGTAGGTGGGTATTCCTGTCAGCCAGACTGGTATAGATGGTCATAGCCTAAACACCACAAAATGAAACAGGATTCATCTTACTGTGATACGAATGAAAGAAAAATAAATTCTATTGCACAGAAGAATATATACGTGTAATATTGTTACTTTGATGACAGTGCTCACCTATGTTCATAATTTTTTTTTAACTTAAGCAGTTTGGTATTTATATTCCTTTTGATTTTACAATGTAGCTGTCATATACATTATGCATTGTATGGTGGAAAGGGGAAGGGAGACTGTTGTTTTAGTTAGGCTAAACCAGCAACTAAGACTATATATTTAGACAAAGGATCCAGCCACATGCAGAGAAAGAACACCCTGCATAAGATGATAAGATCTGAACCCAGGACAACCAATCCTTACTGTACTGGATGCCACTAGACCACTAAACATGTACTTATGTAACATAAGATACAAGTTTATAAATAGAAAAAAATATGAAAAAACTGGCACACAACAGTACAAAATTATAAAGTCATGAATGCTACATCTCTACGAAACAGCCTCTGTAGCTGATATATAACCAACAAAAATGTAGTAATTATGCTTGCTTTCTTCCACATAAAAAAAAAAAATGACAGCAGTCAGTTCAGACCTGTGCAACCATAGAAGAGACATCACCAGTGTTCGAAGGCACAATCAAGGTGTTTGTGGTCTTGGCCAGCTGACCGAATGCTGCCACATACTGCTCAGCTACATTCATACCAACTGCATTCAGACCATTCTGAAAATCACAGGTGGCAACTAATTTTAACTGTTCACTTCCGTTTTGTTGTCCTATATACAAGTTTATGGCACTGCAAAATTAGTGTAATATATTCTCATGTGCATATCTTGTACAAGAATTTTAATAGCTCATGTTGTTTGATTAGCCTCTGTGCTATTCTGAATGATTAACCTATAAGATAAAACTGCTTGGTACCTGCTTTATGCACACATTTTGTTATTAATGCAACTCTGTTACTAATGAGATGAGTCCATCTAAGTTGCTTATTAACATATTTGTGCTATTTATAGATATGCTTGTACTGTGCATTTACCCACCTTCTGTGAAAGTGCTTTAGCTACAACATCTACAGATGATGCCTTGGCACGGGCTCTGGCAATCAGGGCCTCTGCATCACCTGACATGGAGGAATTATGTTGACAACCAATTATAGCGCTGACTCACGACATGAACAGGCTATCACTATCACTATAATAGGAAAACTTATCAAGAGTTCTCCTCTTGACCACACACACTACACTATTTGTTATACTCCTGAGTGTTGTTTTCAACAGTCAACATCAAGAAGTGACATCAAATGTATAACATAAAAGTAACATGCCTGAATGATGAAATATATATTAAAATTGTATTCAACAAAACTGTCTTTTGAGGAAAGAAAATTTAAACTGTGAGCTATACCAAAATAAAGTCTTTTTCATTTCATTTATGCAGGAGATAACCAATACTGATGACCACAATTTTGATTTTGTTTTTGGACCCAAGAACAATCCCTCACACAAGAAAAAGTGTTGTATTCAAAAGATGAATCCATTTTGTATAGTAGCTTCCCTTGAAATCTATTTTCTCTTGAACGAAAAATGGCACTAAGAAACAATTGCCTGTAGATGCTAGATCTCTGCTAGCAGAGATGAGATGTAAATAATTATGTAATGTCAAGTCTGATGATGAAAATAATGTTATAATTTTATATAAAGATAATATTAGTAATTTGTTTTCATCTAAAAGCAACAATGCACTTTAAGACTCTAATTTGGAAATGTGAGGTTCATTCATTCAGTTTTAAAACAGCATAGCTGCATGTTGAAATAATTCTTTAAAAACTGTTCAACAACTCTTTTTCACACTTAAAATGACTATTAAAATCAGAGAAAAGATTTAAGATAAGAACACTTTTTGTGCTTAAATATTCTTTAAAATGTACACACACATGCACTCACTGTATACTGTGTCAAACAAGGAGAATGGCTCTATCATTCTTGTGTTAGTATGCACTCAAAGAAATGATGAAATATGCTACTTACCGTGAGCCTGGTTAATTTGTTCTGCTTTGAAAGCCTCAGAGTTGAGAATGCGAGCTTGTTTCTTGCCCTCGGCTATGTTAATTTCTGCCTCTCGTATGCCTGTCATCCAATACAACAAAGCTGTGTTGGTGAAGGCATATTCATTTACCATCTAAATAATAATTCTGGGTGAAATATCGCAAGCTGAAGCTTGCAGTCTAGTTTTACCAAACAATAAAGAGAAACAAAAGTATAGATTGTCTTAGAGAAAGAGTGTAAGATACCCTCTGATTCCAATATGGCTGCTCGCTTCTTCCGCTCTGCTTCAACCTGCATCTGCATGGCTTCTTGTACTCGTGAAGGGAGCTTGATATCACCTGGAAAATGTCAGCAATTGTATCACTCTGTCATTCTCATATTAATTTTAAGTATTAAAAAATAGCATTATCAATCTTGCCACTCACATCTCACATTAACACTCACAGGCAGAACTCAAAGTGTCACCTCATCTTTACGCTAAAATTAGTCATAGAAAGATTGGCTAAAGTTGGAAAGTAAAATAAAAAGACCAAATACTTTCTTTTAATGAAAAAGCATAATATAGACCTTTTCAGTTCACCAGAAATTTAAAATCGAAAATAACTGAAAACTAAGAATTTATTTGCCACAGAGCATGCTCTATGTAAATGCATGCATATTGAAAGAAATATTTAGGTTTTTGTATGATTTTATATTAATATACATACGGATCTCGTAACGGAGACACACAATGCCCCAAGCTTCTGATGCCTTGTTGATTGCCTCTGTGGAGAATTGTTGTAAATTATAGAGCTGATACTCTTTGTCTTCATGCTTTTAAAGCAGGCAAACATTTGTCAAGAGATAGAGCTTAATCCCTTCCCCACCACAAAAGCACCCAACTTATACATGTATAATGTCACAATATTTATATCTATGATAAAGGCAACAAAATACTAAATATGGAATGAAAGTAACAAAGCCTTATGGACAAGCTTTTGAAAATGATCTGTCATCATATCTTGCTTTACAAAAAAAAAGCTTGCTCACATGATATGCACATTTTCAGACATCAATTTGTCTGTAACTTTCAACAGCCCTTTGCCAAGAAATCTTTAAATGGTCATAAAACAACTTCCTGTTATCACCAGATCCTTTTATATAGCTACTCACCAACAATTGCAATGTTGAGGGATTCTCGTTCTCTGAAGACATTGTCTAAAGTAATTTTACCAATTTCTGATCGCATAGTGGTCTGGGCTAGCTGTGTAATTGCATACTCTGGATCTTCCACTCCATACGATGCCTTTAGAAAATGGCAACAGAGCAAGTTTGTAGGATAAAATCGATCAGTTGGTCAAAGCAAAAAAAAAAAAACAATATTTTATATCAACGATAATAATAATTCAAAGACATGATGCTGAAAATGTACTCAGCTTTTATCACCTTATTAGATGAATGTGGGTTAGTTCTGATTATGCAAATAAAGCAATTAGACATTTTCAGAGATTATAAGCTTTAGTTAATAATAATGATAATGCGTGTACTTGTAATGTGCATCATCACGATCAAGATAGAACACACTCTCTGCACTTATAATAATAAATGAAAGATGGTAGAGGACGGTGAAGTATGTATAGGCCCGCTGAACAATATAAAGATGAAGTACAAGAATAGAACATCTAGCAATGGATGAAAATATGAAAGGATATAGGCACTATAAACAGTGTAAGATAGGGTTGTTACATGATGATTAACATGACCGACAATATTACAAGGGAATTAAGAATAGTAATTCAGAGATAGTACTCAGTGAACAGATATGTTTTTAGAATAGGTTTGAATGTAGCTTTGGAGTCAAAGTGGTGAACATGATGTGGAAGAGAGTCCCACTACTTACAGCTCAGAGGGAAAACGTCCATTGTCTGTATGTAATTGTCTTTGTAGGAGTCTGATGAGGATGGACACAAATGATTTCAGTCAAGTAGTGAGGGGGTGGAGCCTTCAAAAAATCCACAACATACAGTTGAGAGCTTGTAGTCTATTCTAGCTGACATGATTTCACTTAAAAGTATCACAGGATTCCTTTAAAAGCCACTGAATAAAATTAAATTTATAAACAAGCAGCTAAGCAATTCTAAAGTACTTTTGATGAGACAAAATGAAATCAGTCACATAAAACCAAATAAGCAATATGTTACCTTGTACGGATCCATAACTCTCAGATAAAGAATACCATCCATTGTCAGTGTTACATTGTCTGAAAACAAAAACTTTGGATGCTAATCATTATCACAAATTAAAGCCTTGTTGAAGCCCTCAATCTCACCACCTTTAATGCTCAGTTCTACATTTTCAGTCCTGTTGACTGATGGTATGTTTTCATCTTCTGCATACAAGTAGCAATTTATAATAAATAAGACATTTAAGCAACACTGACAATGCTATTCAAAATGATATTGAAAATATTCTAGCCATAAGCATATGCAGTCCATTAATGACTACTTCTTGATCAGCTGTTACTATCTGCCCTCTTTGTCTATATCCAAAAACTATTTCATCTACATGACCATGACTTTTTCTTGTCTTCTTCATCTAGAGCTAGTTTAATCTCTGTTCTTTATACTTGTGTTGTCACATAAAAATGCACATCAACTATTTTCCATGAATACTTGCATATGTGCATACATATGGCAAATAGTGCTCAATCTGACAGTCAATATCAAGGAGTTTTAAGATGGCAATCCACGTTTTCTGTTCAGTCTGTCTTAAACAAAATTCGTGTGATTGTTGGCAGAATGTAAAACATACCAACAGAGATGGCAGCTTGTTGGGGAACATCAATGGCTATTTCCTTGAGACTCTGAACATATTTAATTGAGTCCACAACTGGGATGCATAAATTCAAGCCCTTTAAAACCAAAAAATCATATATAAATAGAGAGGTAAAACTCATTATGATGTTAACTGACAATCATCAATGTTGCAGAGTAGACGTACTATTCTAGTTACAGTATTTTTCCTATCAATATGTGCTGAGAGTACAAAATTATGTTCCACTGGGTGGAAGATAACTAACCCAAACTAAATGCATTTTGCTGTCACAAACAAATCTGCTCCACTGAAACTGATTTTCTTAAGTTTATGACATGGCAAATCCCTAAAAGAACCCAGCAACAAAAAGCAAAAGCAAAACAGCAACAAAATGAAAGTGATGCTGTAAAAATAAACAGAAAAACGCAATTTTCAAGAAAGTGGTAATCACAGGTTCAAGGACTCTGTGATATTTTCCAAAACGCTCAATGATCCAGGCTTCCTGCTGAGGTACAAACAAAATGGCTGTGTTTAGTGGCAGACGGGATCGTAGACGCACTTGTTGTTGACATAGATGATGCAGTCCCTAAAATAAAGATAAAAGTCATAACCATTATACCATAACTGAAACACTTAAGCTAAAGTTAAATGAATTAGTAAATGTGATGTTATTAAAATAGTCTACACAGAAAACTGTTATGGAATGTTTATGCTTTTTCTTCATTTAAAAGCATAAGTTAAAGTTTTAAAAAAAGCAAAAATGATGGAGAAACCTTAAATGAAGATTTAGAAATATAAAACTCATTATATGAAATTAACCATTCGTTTGATTATAACTCTGTAGCTTAAAACTGTTACAAGACTTGGTAAACACGTTTTATTATTAAATAGATCAATTTTTGAGTGAAGATATATTGTCTTGCAAGGACTAAAAATAAAAATGCACATCTTATAGTTTTATGAGCGTCTCCAACAGCTGCTATGAAATGTTAGCCACTTATTTCGTAAGATCATTGCATGATACACCGCGTCTAATTCATGACCTTACCTCCAGCGATCGAAGCGTTCCTATCCTTGCTAAACGAAACATTTTAACAAAGTTAAGTAAAAATAGTTCGATTAACTCTCTGTTCGATTAATCGTTAGTGATCAGTTATCTCTATCGGTTTCGTACGACACAAAAACATGAACACAAGACGATGAGCCTGCGGCGTGACTTCTGTGCAGACAACCTCCCCGGCACTTCCGGTGTCAGGACAGACTACTCTGTGAGAGTTCTCCTCGTTACATTTGTAGGATTACTTCCCGTGGAAGTAACATAATTATTATGTTAAAATTTATTAAAATATGGTATTAATTTTGCTTAGCTTGGATGGCATTTCATATTATTCGTGCCACCTGACGTGATCTGACCATGGATGTGTATTTATGGACGGATGTCTGTATGCCGAGACTCACTCTTGGCCTCTTGCGAAATGATCCGCTGTTAGTCTCGGCGAGCCGTAATAAAAAATGTGACTAAACCGGAAGCCATGTCGTCTAATGCCTCGTTTTAGCAGTTAACTGGTAAAATCGTCTGTGAACTGACAAATGAGCACAGTTTACTGGGTACCTTGAACCAGGGTGTTCGTGACACTGCGGGTCGTTTGGCACATACCAATTAAAACGTGCTTGTTGTTCACAGACTTTACGGGAAACAATTCAAATCGCCCAGAATGTTTGCCTGGTTAAAGATTTCGCAAATGTTCCAAAGCCATACAAAAAGACACCCCCACTAATGGTGGATGACATCTTCGTTCAGATTCTTAATAAAATCGTGGCTGTGATAACATGTGTATTAGTATTTCTCAAAAAATTCTTTGAAGTTGTTGCCTTTATGCAAAATTTCGCTGCCAATAATTAAATGACCAGCAGATTTTGCACAGATACTGAAGCTGATATCAAATGAAGAATGATGTTCTAATATTTCAAGTCAGGTTTCATACTGCGATGGCCACAGACTTGTACGATGTGAGGCGATGACACTTTCTGTGAAGAAAGGTTGACGTAACATTCCTCACTCTGGGGAATTTTTCTATACGGGGTACAAAAGTTTGATCCTTTAATGCCATTTCTCCTCATTTACTAACCACTCAGGTGTAAACAACTCCATGTTCAGTTAGTGATGTAGCTTCTAGTGCACTTGTCCAACTGTTTGCAGTCAATATTACGTTACTGAATGAAATGTAGGTATTGAAGATCGAATTGTAAGCATATTATGATATTCTGGGAAAATAATTAATTTAAGGTTCCCGGGGTAGACGATCTCTCCGGGTCCCTTGTAATTGTAAATTCTGGCACTCGGCGGCCCTGATCATGATACTAAGGCTATTTAACTGGTGAGTTTACAGACGACTCATCTCTAAAGATGATAAAGCAGTCGGCACATCAAACGACTAAAAAGCTAATTAAGAAGTGAACAACTGTGGTTTGTCGGTCACAGTACAGCGATCACCAACCTGCGACTATAAGTGGCGGACACAGCTTTGTTTTACAGTCTACTGTCGAGCTCAGCCAAGGGACTGTAAATGACAATCAGCTCGGCACACCTGCACAGGTGACAGCAAGGGTGACGTCAGGTACGTGAGGTCATCTTGCCTCCTCCAGACGATCATCTCATCTTCCAGTCGTCTGTCAGCTTTGTGTTTGTCCTGGTGTGACTGGGTCAAGTGCTTTGTCCTGTCTGCAGAAGTCTGTTTTCTCGTTTTGTGTTGATGCGCATACATAGTGTGTAATCCTGTGTGTAGTTACATAGTGTGTAAGCCTGTGTGTGATTACATAGTGTGTAAGCCTGTATGTAACTACATAGTGTGTAATCATGTGTGTAGTTACATAGTGTGTAAGCCTTGTGTAGTTACATAGTATGTAAGCCTGTGTGTAGTTACATAGTGTGTAAGCCTGTGTGTAATTACATAGTGTGTAATCCTTTGTGTAATTACATAGTGTGTAAGCCTGTATGTAACTACATAGTGTGTAAGCCTTTGAGTAATCACTTAGTGTGTAAGCCTGTGTGTAGTTACATAGTGTGTAAGCCTTTGTGTAATCACATAGTGTGTAAGCCTGTGTGTAATTACTTAGTGTGTAATCCTTTGTGTAATTACATAGTGTGTAAGCCTGTATGTAACTACATAGTGTGTAACCCTGTATGTAACTACATAGTATGTAAGCCTGTGTGTAGTTACATAGTGTGTAAGCCTGTGTGTAGTTACATAGTGTGTAAGCCTGTATGTAACTACATAGTGTGTAATCATGTGTGTAATTACATAGTGTGTAATCCTGCGTGTAATTACATAGTGTGTAAGCCTGTATGTAACTACATAGTGTGTAATCCTGTGTGTAGTTACATAGTGTGTAAGCCTGTGTGTAGTTACATAGTGTGTAATAATGTGTGTAGTTACATAGTGTGTAAGCCTGTATGTAACTACATAGTGTGTAATCATGTGTGTAATTACATAGTGTGTAATCCTGTGTGTAATTACATAGTGTGTAAGCCTGTATGTAACTACATAGTGTGTAATCCTGTGTGTAATTACATAGTGTGTAAGCCTGTATGTAACTACATAGTGTGTAATCCTGTGTGTAATTACATAGTGTGTAAGCCTGCATGTAACTACATAGTGTGTAATCATGTGTGTAACTACATAGTGTGTAATCCTGTGTGTAATTACATAGTGTGTAAGCCTGTATGTAACTACATAGTGTGTAATCCTGTGTGTAGTTACATAGTGTGTAAGCCTGTGTGTAACTACATAGTGTGTAAGCCTTTGAGTAATTACTTAGTGTGTAAGCCTGTGTTTAATTACTTAGTGTGTAAGGATGTGTGTAGTTACATGTGTCAACCGGCAGCTGTGGTGGTGTGATCGTTACCAGACAACTGTCCATTACTTGTCCAAAAGAAATAAGCCGTCCTAATAGCAAAGGATGCATGCAAGACTATGGCTATTCTAGAACGTTTCATTTTTTTAAACTCTCAAAATGAAAGTGGTCTGATTACTAAAGACTTTAAACAGCAAGGTCGTCTGAGGCCATTGCTAGGTGCCAGCCTAGTGTCTGACAAACAGTTTGTTACGTGGTCAGTCCTGCCAGTGACGTGTCATTTATCAGGACAATAGCTGCCACTCACACTCTCGCCAGGTGCCAACATTGCAAGTGTTTAAATATGAGAGCATTTTATTTATCACAACAATGAGACGCTCATGTGGTTTGTTGCCCAACGAACCGCTCGCTATTAGGACGCAGGTGGCAGGGAACGATGTTCAGTCATCTGTCATCAGTCATCTGTCTCTCGCAGGCTGGTCTGACGGTGTACGTACATCACAGCCTCGTGTGATGTCCACACACTTGTGAATGTACAGATGGCCCGAACACACACACCATCACACGCGTTCACAAACGAGCACGTGTGTTACACTGAGGACCGAGTGTGTAATACCCTGACAACAAAAATAACAACGGACCCCAATGGTCACAGTGAACAAGAAAAACAAAACTGAGAATACAAGGGTCAGTGCTACTGGGACAAACACTGTTCTTTCAAAGTCTTGACAAAGTAGCCACAATCACACTCACACTGTCACAAATCACAACTCGGATTTCCCAAAACACGGACAACCCCGCCAGGTGGCACCACGTGCTTCCCGTCGTGGGTATGCAAACGCGCAGGGTGTACATAAACAAAGGGGAAAATGGATTTGATTGCCTGAAAAGGAAAAAACTTTTTCCCAGCATCATAAACTGTTCTCAATGCACTGTCCCGTTAGATAAGACAATATTTCCAAGCGGACTGCTCAGTCACTCTTATCGTGTGTCCAATAATTGGCTGATGGCTGGTCCTGGAAGACAGGCGGATTTGAAGTAACTGGCAGTGATGTAGACATGTTTGTCTCCTCCTTACTTCAACGTCTGTCCAACACTTTGTTGGTTTACAGCGCTCACTCCACACTGAGCAAGTGAAAACAACAAAACCAGATAAACATCAGTCAACCCACTGCCTGTCAGGCTGGCTCCTTATGCTTCAGCCGATAGGTTGACCTGGAAAAGGAGAAAATGTAATGTTCTTGTTGGTCCGGAGAGCAGGGATCCCTAGCAAGTCTGGAACTTGCTGGAGGCCTCAGACGCCATCAGAAGATAATGAATATTGCATTTAAAAGGAAAAAACAATGAATGAGCAGTTTGTCGGCTCCATCAGGTACACGGGGTCACCCACAACCACTTGCTGACAGATGATGCATGGAAAGTGATCTCAGACCACAATGTTGCCAAAAGACTGGGCGCCGTGTGGAGGTGTGATGATGATGTAGTCCTTTCACCTGCTCGTAGGCGCCTTTACAAGTCTGCAAAGACAACAAAAAAATAATCAGTGCTTTTGTAATGTGAGTATTGCTAGTGAGGCTAGAGACTGAGCACTACAGCTTTGAAGTTTTTGTTCCACAGCAAGTTGTTCACTCAAAGTATTTGTATGTATGTTCGCCAGCAGTTAATTGTCACATGACAAGGACAGGAAAAGACCTGAGATGGTCATGCAGGGCAACTTGCACATTGGAGTGGGCTTCAGCTTTAAACAAAGAGGCTTTACAAACGGTAACTGTTGTGATGAGATAAGACAAGCTGTTGTTTATGGGATGTATGCTCGATCTGTCATGAAGAGGAGGTGAGGCTTGTGAAGTAGAGCGGACCGTGGTTTATGTAAACCCTGTTCTAACGAGAATATAAACAGTTCACAGGTGGAGCTGGGAGCCTGGCCCATAAAACTTCCAGCAGCAGATCTCGTTTTCAAACTCTCATTGTAATATCATAACCCATTCATAACAACAGTTACAAGTACCAGCCACCAGTTTCCACAAATAATGTGACAGGCTGCACTAATGATCTCCCTTCCAACCACAAAGGGAGGAAACCACTCACTCTGACAGAAGACGCCGAGAAACTGCCGTCGGACTGTGGGGTCCAGCAGGCTGTCGTAGCTGCTGACTTTGATGATCTGAGACGGGGAGGTGATGATCTTCAACTGACTCTCGTCGCAGTTGTTGCCGATGGCGATGACGTAGACGGAGGCCTTGAACTTGAGCATGAGCGCCTCGTACGTCACCTCATTGAACGACGTCAGCACGTCGTCCACGAAGACCACCGCCATCTTGGCAGCGTCCGGCCGCCCTCCGCGTGCTGCCTCGTACCCCCCGACACGCAGGCGCTTGAGGAGGGTGCTGAGGCTGGGAGGGGCCTGAGACTGCAGCTCCGCCACGAAGCTGTCTCGCCGGAAGTGCTGCGACACAAAGATGGAGGAGATGTAGGAAGTTGAACCCATTCATGACTCGATACTTGTATATGAATGCACGTGCATGTAAGCATAGCACCATTTGGTGTACACTCAGCCTCATACAACATTTACCCGTATTAAGCTCGCAAGCCAAGGCTTCTGACGAACGTTACCCCTGACTTAGCACTCGCTACCAAGACTGTTTTCTATGAGGTCAGAAGATGCATTTGAGTAAAGACTGAAGATAATGACGAGGACGAGTACTGAACACAGGAGATGGTGATGGCAATGGCAGAGATGCTACATCTAAAGATAATGTCACAACGAACAGAAAACCTATCCTCTAATGACATACAGTGATACCTCGGTTCTCGAACGCCTTGACTTTCGACCAAATCGGTATTCGACCAGGAAAGTCGAGAAAATTTTGTCTTGGAATTCGAACAAATATTTGGAACTCGAACATCCGAACGTCCGAGATGAGCCGAGTTGAGCCGAATGGCGTTCATTGGGCCCAGCGCGCCTTGCTTGCGTCATCAGTGACAATAACCATCCCCCTTCCCTCCTCCCTCCACATTCATTCCCTCCTGCCATAAAGTGTGGTACAGGTACAGTAAATGAAACACAATTTACTGTACTGTACAATGCATTTTTTTTTTTTTTTAATAAATACACTTTTATTTCTTATTTCTTGTTGAGACTCATGTTTTTCTACATATTATATACAAATTAGGCCAGTAAATAGGCATTTTCTGGGGCTTGGAACGAATTAATCCAGTTTCCATTATTTCCTTTGGGTTTCATTGCTTCGGTTCTCGAACAATTTGGTTCTCGACCGTCCTCCCGGAACGAATTATGTTCGAGAACCGAGGTATCACTGTACTAGTTTACAGACGACAAGGACAAGGTACTCACCTTGCCCAGATCGATGTCTCCGGGCTGACAGGCCTGCGACACGGTCCCCACGCGGATGTTTCCGGTTCCAAAGTTAAACTCGTGGACCGTTTCGTTTACGAACCGTCGGACCTTAGTGACGTCACGAGAGCTCATGGTGGCCGAGTTGTAGACAAAGATGACGTCAGCCTTCCGGTTCTTCCCGCATGCTGTGAGACATAAAATGTCCGTGCTTGTGACTAGGCATGTGTGCGACAGTTCACAGCCATAACAGAACACCAATCCAACAGCTGTTAAATAAATTAAGTTTTATGGAAACTTTGATCATTCCCACATTAAACACACTCACATACACGTCAACCATTCGTCAGACACAGTCGTCAGCACTGACGTACCGGCGTCATCAGCCTGCGGCAGCTCGGTGTTGCAGATGCTGACAGCCAGCCTGGAGCCCAAGGTGTTGAGGATGTCGAAGCTGGCCACTTGCATGGCGAACTCGTCAGACGGCTGAGAGGCAATGGCCTTGAGCTCGTCCACGTCGACGTCGTTGCCCACGCCCACGGCAAACAGCCATATCCCGTCGTCCCGAGCGGCGATGGCCTCGGCCTCTGTGATGCTAGGAAACCGCGACTTGCCGTCCGTGATCACCACCCCTACGCGGGTCACGTTCTTGCGTGCGATGCCGTCGCGGAAACCATGCGTGCGCATGCCGTGGATACCTCTTCCGGTGTACGTGTCGCCCGAGATGTAGGGGGCGTTTTTAACGGCTCGGATGAGGGTGTTCTTGTCGGGGTAACCACCGAGGTCCAGTACGGGTACGAAGGAATTGGAGAAGACGCCCAGACCCACCCGAGTGGCGTCGGGTGCGATGTGCATCCGCTCAATGATCGAGACGACGAAGCCGAGAAGTTTCTCGAAGTCGACGATCCAGACAGAAGAGGAACAATCCAGCAGGAAGTAGATGTCCACCGGCTTTTCTGCGCAACCTGTAAGTCAATAAACCACAATGTAAGACTGTCGGTCAAACTGCAGAACAATGTAAACAACTTATCAACCGATGTAAGTAACTGGGTCACAACCAGAATGATTATCTTGTCTGATTTAACATTTAAAAGGGAGAAAAAGGGAGAAAAAAGTATGGAATAAAAACAAGAATACGGAATAAAGATGAATAAAAATTGAGCAAATTTTGCAAAAGCGTTAAAGATAAGGTTAGACTTAGGGAATGAACGAATTAATAAAGACAAATAAGAATTTTTATGGGATATTGGATAATGACTACGTGTAAGGTTACAGTTAGGGTGTCAGCTAGGCGCAGCAGACGACATCCTGTCCGCGGGCCGTTATATGGTCCACGAAATCAGTTGGTCTGGCCCGGCACAGGCAATCGCAGGCGGTGTTCGAAATTCAGTAAATATAGGATGTCTATTTTTTATAGACACACACATTTGTATTCAGTGAACACTCATTTACTTCTTGTTTAGTGTCTGCACTGCAGGCGAAACCTGATCGCCATGCGCGTGTGTTCCACACCTTGTTTTATTGTGCAGATGATATACAGAGCGGTAATGAGCTTTGTATTGTATGTTAGACGACACCAAGATGGTCACCAACACCAGACGTCAGGCACGTGCGACACCTGCAGCACCTGAACCTGTCTTGCGGTGACTCAGGAGGAGGTCAGTGCCGTGTAGTCTGCGAGTGTAGACATTGTCAAAGTGTTGACACACTGTGGTGAAGCTTCGACTTGACATCAGGGCTAATGCCTCGGGCTGATTGTCACCCATTCCACCTTTCCACCTTCACCCATTCCACCCATTGTCACCCATTGTCACCCATTCCACCCATTGTCACCCATTGTCACCCATTATCACCCATTCCACCTTATGACAACTCGACTCGTGCAGGGAGCACATTCCTAGTTATCACATGACAACGGCCCGCGAATGATGTTCTACGTATTCAAATAGCTCTTGGAAGAAAAAAGTTCCCCCGCTGTTCTAAAGTCCTGGGTGAAAGGTGAAAGTGTATGAACTCAGCTTCACGCCGAGGCCTGAGAGGTTCTGTAATATCCAGAAGACGCGCAGGAACCTCACCGTTCTCATGAAAACAACAACAAGCTGCTAGCTAGCAACAGCAACAGCTGTTCTCGGAGAAATGAGTGACTAGAATCCTCAGGATGTAAGTGCTCTCGCTTCACTCGTATTTCCTATTTCTGCACGTGTCAGAACATCACGTGACCGTCGCGTGCTACTGTACACGCGCCGCGAATTAAGTCTCATCTACTTCCGGTCTGCCTCATCCTGCTGTTGAGGTGGAGAAGCATCGTCACTGCAGATGGACAGAGCAATTGAAACGACCAGTGTGCATGGACTTCGCGCTCGCACGAGCGGATCTCATCCTCTTTATCTTGGTTCCGCGTTCAAACCCAGAACTACGTCTTGCAATTCCGGTCTCATCCCTGAGGTCCTTGTTGCCGACCTGCGCTCACCACGTCAGTCGTGACTGACCCTCGTCCTCCAGCCAATCATCCGCTCAGCCTGTCGACTAACCAAGTGGTTAGACACACGTACACGTGAGCCACGGGTAGACGGTTTTTGTGGTGACCGCTACTAACGGAAAGAATCAGCGAATAAAAAAAGAACGAAGGAAAGCAGATAGAGAAAGAAAAAGGAGTGTGGCTGGAGAAGGAAATGAGTGGGGTTATCGATATTAACGATGTCAGAAGGGGTTAATAATAATAAAGGTATGTCATAGAGGGCCATGTCCCAGCACTAAGGGCAAACTCGTGGCTATTGACAAGGGAGGTGGGTTCACCAGGTTAATGAGTGAAAGGTTTGATGTAAGACATTGAAACATGTTGATCACTTGTCACTTATATATGAATACACACATACATTCACTTTACACTTCATTTAAAGACATCAATCTGGACTGGTTGGACATTTTGCCAGGCGATGCATCACTGACACACGTGCGCGCACTTACCGATGGCGTTGGGCTGGTCGGCAGGCAAGGCCGTGGCTGTCCCCATGGCAAGCACCTGGTGACAGAGGTACAAACATTGGTTTTCTCTCACTCACAGTCTACTTCCACCTCACCCACTGCTATAGGACAGGACCGACAGCCTGCTGGCTATGATAAGCATGTTTGGTGCATGTTGTGATGATGTGGTGATGTGTGATGATATGATGTGTGGTGATGTGTGGTGATGTGTGGTGATGGTGTGTGTCTACAGATAGAGAGATCAGCACAAGAGTCGATAACAGTTGAAGTTCACAATTACAAAGCCCACTGAATTATTGTTTGAATTGTATGGATACATGCATGCTTTTATCGACACAATGACATGTTCACCAAATAATGAAATGTCTACCTAATGTAGTCTTACCGTCAGCAAAGCCAGCAGATACATGGCCGACAGTCAAGATGTGTCGTCGTCGTCGTAGCCAACAAACGGAGTTGTAGTTGCTCCAATGAGTGGTAGCCACAAGGTTCAAACCTCGCCGTGCTCACCCGTCTCTGTGGACAGTTACACTCAACCTACAGTAGATAAGCACAAGTAGATAACTTGAAGGCGATGCTACAGCAGCTGCTGACACAGTGTATGACAATGTACAGCTGTTCACTTGTTGTTCACACAGTTCACTTGTTGCACTGATGTTGCGAGCGTCCCGTTTGCGGCTGGTGGCGCTGTGGCAGGCCTTATGTAGTGTGGCGGCCATGACTCACCACCAGTGTGGGCGACAGCATTGTGTGTGTGTCCTCACCTAAGTTTAGACAGGGTGAGACGACAACAGCCAACCGTCTTAACGACAATTGTCTCACCTGGGGTAGCCTCTACCTGACTCAGGGGATTGGCTATCAATGGCACATCTTACACCTGCAACACGATATTACATTGTTACACGCCTTTGTTCCGGGTAGTAAAACAGACAAAAAATACTCGGATAGCCATAAGCCGTTACTGACGTCACACCAGGTAGACGATGACGTAGAAACACCTTGTCATTCCAGAGGCAGGTGAATGGCGAAAGTCGAACGAAGCTCTGGTTCATGTCAGAGGCAGGAAGGAGGATGGAATTGAAGGGGTTGCTACTCTAGAGGCTCAAAAAAGCAAGAACATATTTTCATAGCTGATAAGGTCTAAATATTTCTAAAACTTAAAAGTAGAAAATTTAGAAACTCCTTTCAAAAATCGCTCTTATGTGTCAGGCTGGTACGTGAGGTCATCTTGCCTCCTCCAGACGATCATCTCATCTTCTTCAGTCGTCTGTCAGCTTTGTGTTTGTCCTGGTATGACTAGGTCAAGTGCTTTGTCCTGTCTGCCGAAGTCTGTTTTCTCGTGCACAAACGAACATGTCTGCTGAAGACAACGGGAATCTCGTTTAAACAGTTTATCTTCCTTCCATCATTAGTTTATCAGCAACAGAATGCCGACAGCCTGACGACCACCGCGCTGTCCTCAGTGAGTGTCCAGACGAAGATGAGATGAGTCTCACTGGGGGGAGAGAAGCTATTGCAGGAATCCACAGGGACAGGAGGGAGGCAGCCTGACGGTTACAGTCAAAGCTAGTCACGTGATACACTTTACATTCTAAAGTTGAAGTATTGCACTTGACTACCCTGTCGTCGGCTGTTATCACCGATGACATCTTTATGACACCTTACAGGCTTCACGCTGAGGGCTGCGGGCTACTTCCCACACTACATCCGGGCTACCTGTGATTACAGCAGGTAAGTATGATACAATAAGCCACTGACACGAATAATGTACTTTCTGTAAACACTTGTTTTACATCAGGTACAGTAGTATACAGTAAACAAGATGTACAGTATGTACAGTGCATGTAGAGTACACTTTGTACACCGGGTGCATGTTGTGTACAGCGTGTATGTCGTTTACATCGAGTATAGACATGTATGTGTACTTATTATGTGTACATATCGATATGTGTACATATCGTGTACATGTACATATTGTATATAGTGTTTATGTCCTTTACGTCAGTATATAGGTGTCTACGTGTACATATCGTATTACCATGTGTGCATATCGTATTACCATGTGTACATATCGTGTACAACGTGTACACATTGTCAGTATACAAGTGTCTATGTGTACATATCGTATTACCATGTGTACATAGCGTGTACATGTACATATTGTACATAGTGTGTACATCGCGTACATTGGGTACAGTTTCCGACTGTCAGCCTGCCTACCCTATTTTATTCTGTTTTCTGACTTTTTCTATTTGTTTGTTAATTTATTTCGCTGTTTCATTATCGTCTTTCAGACATTGAAACTTATTCATGAAATGAGTGACTCAGTCAGTAAGCATTCACATTTCCCAATGCTAATTAATGAGAACACTCACGCCTGCCAACACCCTCACCAGGTAAGGGGAGTAGCACCTGAGGCGTGGCAGAGAGGATGTGAGAGTTGTGAGCTCACTGGGGGATTGTGGGATGGCAGGTGGGCAGGTGTGTAAGTGTGCCAGGATTCCTCCTCCTGTGGTCATTGGGTCGCAACGATTGTAACTGGTTCATTTGGCTGCTTTGTATTTTAATTTCTTGGGATCCGCGATCAGCTGGACACCCGATATCTTGTAGCCCGCCACAGCTGCTTGCAATGTTGACAGGAAATTCACAGGGTCTGATGGCAGCTAGGTGTGCTAGGTGTGTGCTAGGTGTGCTAGGTGAGGGACAGGTGAGGGACAGGTGGCGGAACATTCCACTGCACATTCTAAAGGGTCATCCAGTGCACCCCACCCGAAGCGAATGGTGAGTAGAATGCGAAGGGTGTGAAGCGGGAACTGGGTTAATGAGCGACCTCTTCCATCCTATCTTCACTTTCAGTAAAATTTCAACATGTTGCTAAGATTGAGTAAATCTGTACAACCGTAGGTGCGCTATCATTATTTAATGCTAGGAACACAATAAACTACTTGATAATGGTTGATGAAGAACTTCAGTTATTTTTACTGCAACCTTATGTAAAATGGCGTATTTCATACTTGTTTTACTGGAACTCTCAGCAAAGACAAAATTGTATGTTGTGTTGCACACGTGACCACAAAAATAAACTGAAAGGTCAGTGCAGAGCACAGTGTCCGACAAAACGAGAGCAACACATAGCAACGTGTCAGACAAAACGAGAGCAACACATAGAAACATGTCAGACAAAACGAGAGCAACGCATAACAGACTGTCTGACAGCCGCCTGGTAACCTCGGTGACCCTACTTCCTTTAGTCACGTGTCACCTGACGTAGAGCAGAGAGCAACTACGTCTTTACCGGAGTTAAAGTAACCGCCGGACACGAAACGGAGAATTAAGGTCGTTGTTAGCTTTCTGATTTTCTTGGATTATACTGGTCACAAATATTTGGAACCATGGTGCATGTACGTTACCTAGACGCCATGTTTGAGAAAGTTTGAATGTAAGAGTTATTTATCGATTTGTAATTTTAAAAATTAGACAACAAATATGCAATCTATTTTTTCAAAATTGTAATATTTGCATAAACTTATATTTTTGCAACAAATTTAGTTTAATAGTAGATTACGATGACATTTTTGCATGTTACTACTGGTATTCATTGTTGTTTTGTGCATAATGTAATAAACAAACGTGTACACCACACACTACCTACCTCATTGTCTACACATTGTCTACACATTGTCTACACATTGTCTACACATTGTCTACCCCTCTACACCTCGACACAAGTCCACCCGCACACTGCAGCTAATAGCAGCTTATAACAGCCCGCAGTTAATTATTAATTCTAGACAACACCTTATGGTAGACTTGTGCTAATTACTGATGTCTCAAACCAAACCACAATGTCATGTCAGACATGTCCAAATCTGACATCCTCATTCTTGTCATTGGAGGTGATTGCGGTGACAGAAAGTACTTGTTGTGTATTTGTATATATTACTATTTGATTTCTTTTACCTCTTTAGTCAGCAAGAGTTGAAACAACAAGAGCAGTCGTGTATTCAACCGAGTTGTCTCACCTTCATTGTCTCAGATTTTTCATAATTATTCTGTATTTATAAGCGTGTGAGTTTGTGTGTGAGCGCGTGTGTATGATATATACAGGTGTATATAAATAGTTTTTTCGCTCCTAAGTCCAGTGTGTGATGTCAGCTGCGACCTAGGAGTGGCGGAGAGGAAATTCCAGACCTGGGGACATACATTTGGTTGTCATTGTAGTCTGTATGTTAGCGTATTGACACACATACAATGACTGCCTACAGCGCCACCTACATCACACGAAGACAAGGACCACAACCACGTCTTGTGTTTGATGCCGCAAAGGAGCTCAGTCCCCCCACAGGCCTCGGTAAGGCTTACAAATAGAAAAAAAACACCACTGCCTACAACTCCGATAACAGTCAGTGTTGGTGTCAAAACCAAGTATTTGACGGAGACAACAACAACAACAACAACAATGATTGAAGTTCTTGTAAACTGCCTGCACAGCAATTTTTTCTTAAAAATTGATAGACCAAGAAAAAGTTTTTATCTATTGTGAAAATTATTGTTAGGTATTAGCTGTTAATTTATAATTTCTTTTCTAAATGCCATCCCGTGTTTCGACTGCTGGCTGTGTCACTGTGTCTGTGACAGTGACACCAGTTCACTCTGTCTGTGACAGTGACATCAGTTCACTCTGTCTGTGACAGTGACATCAGCTGACTATGTCTGTGACAGTGACATCAGTTCACTCTGTCTGTGACAGTGACACCAGTTCACCAATTACTCTAGGGTCTGTACCTACAATAATGTACGATGTACATTCAGTCACAACACCCAGTCTGGGCTCAGAGGCCAACAGTCCGTGACGGGGCGCATCCATCTTGTCTGTCGATGGCCATCACCACACGTGACGCACACAAACACCACGACGACTACAATGTCTAAACAAGGCGATGGCTGTCACATCATCAACGCCCGTGCATGGCTACTGTCCCCTTCCTTCCCCACCACACAGTTTCCTGTCCCTCCCTCCCTGTGCACCCTGGGGACCAGCAACACGTCACATTGTGTCAGTGACAGGCTGCACGTAAGGTCACGTAATGTCACGGACTGACGCCTCGTGCTCCAGTCACGTGCATGTATGTCACGACGAGGACGAGAGAGAGAGAGGACGGGGAGGTGTTTGGGGGATGAGGAGTGGGGCTGTGTTGGAGAGGAATGTGAAGTGAAGATTGATGATGTCAGCAGCTGTTATGACATACACTTGGGCTACAACTGTGGACACCAGCGGCTGCTGACATCGTGACAACTCCCCGCCACCTGCCGGTGACTACACGGTGACTAGACAACTACTCGTGACATGACCTGCTTCATGCTTGGCAAGACACTAACTCACGAGGTTACTCACAGGATGAGCACTTGCAGTGTCCACGTGTCCACTCAGTAAAATGATCAACACTGACACTACGTAGTGTGTACAATCAGTTCTGTGCCATCAGCTCTACTGTGTGACTATACTTACTGACACTTCGATGTCATCTACTCTACTGTGGTGCTATACTTACTGACATAGCTTTGTGATCTACTCTACTGTGGTGCTATACTTACTGACACTTCCATGTCATCTACTCTACTGTGGTGCTATACTTACTGACATAGCTTTCATGGTATACACTATACACTGTACTTATCGGCATCTTCCTGTCAATTGTTTGTGTCACACAGTACACCGTGTATACAAGGAATACTGAGAAATGACAGCGGACCTTGGCACACAGACAACATAGTCAGTGTCTACAAGATGAGGCACATGGACATGACACAGTGACACAGTGACACATTATACAGTGGTGTCGGGCGAAATTCAACAGTTGTTACGATGCATGGCTCCAAGGGAGTGAGTGTTGTTCACCGACACACAGATTGACAGACGGAAGGAGCCGGCATCTCCAGTAATGAGATCGCTCAGACCCTCTGTTTACTGCGCTGCACCTTGTGGGTCACTCAAACTTCTACCCCACCCGTCTACCAGTAGGATACCCGATATATTAGGGAGATTAAAGTCGCCGGAAGCTCCGCACACCACCTGCACTGTCCTACACAGGACAAACACCCACCACCTGTCATCCCAGACTAACAAACCTGTCTGACATAGAGAGGATCAAATCCGCACACGTCCTGCGTAGGCTTAGTGTGGGTTTCTTTCTTTCGTTCTTTTTGGGGTTTTTTTATTTTGCAAATTACCGTGTGGTCTGATAGTTCAGGGGTCTGAAAGGAAAATAGGTTTTATCATAAAAGTGGACCTCCCCAATGTCCCGCCCACCTCTCTCTCACTCACACACACACGTGACAATTGCACATTCTCTCAACAAGTCACGAAGACAGCCTGGGACTGTTAGGTGTTGTACTCATTGTTTGCTGGACCAATGGTACAAGGCAACTTATATTACTTCCCACTACTTATATTCGACATCCATCTACGGTCAAACAATACAGTGAAGAACAAACACAATTGTGTGTATGTTTGTGTTTGTGTGTGTTTGTTTGTGTGCGTGTTTGAGGGATCACGAGATGAACATCGACAGGGGCGGGAAAATTCGAAATCACAGAAAATGTTGACAACACTAAAGTAGGTAAACTCTCGGGAATAGTTTCTAATTACTTCGCTGAAATTAGCCATGATGTGACTAAATACTGCTGTTCACTGAGTAGTTCCTTCAAATAAATTACTTCATAAGACATAAATATTACTAACAATTCACTTGCAGTCTTAACCTCCATACTTTAATGTACAGTGAAGCGGTCAAGCCGACATCTTGACCATCGTCCTTGTCCAACGACACTCGGGTGTACAAGTACCCGGGGTGTCGAAGTGTCAAAGTGCCTTTCCACTGGCTGAACGACTTTAACACTTGTCACAGAGCCTCTTGGAGTTACAGGCTGGGATCTGTGTCAGGTGATGTCAGGTTTGTGTCAGGTGATGTCAGGCTTGTGTCCGGTGATGTCAGGCTTGTGTCCGGTGATGTCAGGCTTGTGTCAGGAAATGGGGTGTCGCAGGTCAGTCCGTTCACTGCCGGTGTTTGTCCGACGCTGTTGACAAATAACGATAACCCCGTGTAATCTGAAAGGTCAGGGTCGCAATAGGACAACACGGTCAACCCTCGGGACCTCCCTCCTGCCTCGAGGTGGCCTGAGGCCGCTGTGATCTACCTGAGAAAGTCAGCTGTCACAGTGTCAGGTGACCAGGTCGACAGACCCGTCGAACACACGTCACTTGACAAGATCCAGGTCATGGCTGACACCAGTGGTGACAGTGACATGGATCAACATGAACTCAAAGAACTGAACACCATTAATACCTGGGGAGCCACACTTTCCAAAGAAGCAGGTGCAGAAATGTCTGCAACGGCGACTACAGCCATGGCCAGGCTGAACAGGACCTGACGCAGCAGCATCATCATGTTTGCCACCAAGTGTAAACTGTGTAAGTGTCTCATAGTTTCCAGCCTACTGTGCGGGTACAACCTTAGTTTCCAGCCTACTGTGTGGATACAACCTTAGTTTCCAGCCTACTGTGTGGGTACAACCTGTGCACGTTGTGTTCATACAGGAAGAAGAGATCAGGCGTTGGAGACCAAGTCCCTGAGGAAATTCTCCAAAGTTCCAAAGTAAAGACCAAGGAACATTATCAGAGCACAGTCGCCACTAAGTGGGCTGCGTGGGCTGTGTGGGCTATGTGGGCTACCCCAGGCAGGAGTGAGGGGACGCAAGCAAGTCTGTTTGGGTCACGTGACTCGGCACTGCAGTCTGTATAAGATAGTCATTTTTGAAAATGTCCGACACCAAGGTGACAGGGAAAACAAGGGTTGTCTAGCGGGTTGGCTGGACAATGAGGACCTAGCGCCCCTCCGGACAGACCTTTGTAGTCTGGTCAGCGTCTAACCAGTTCCTCCCGGCGACACGTAGCTGTGTACCAGTGTGGTGGGTACAGGTGGTGCCAGTCAGAAGATGAATAAAGCAAATAAACATGTGTCAAAATAAAAATAAAAAGTCGTAGGAATTTTGCATTTTGAATGTCTTACAGAATACTTTAACTACATGGTCTATCGTCCAATTTTATATCCCGCAATGAGCGACTCACACTGCAAGTGCCGGGCGAAATTCTGGACTTGTTCAGGAACTGATGATTACTGACCATCCTTATAGGTACAAACATGCAACACAGACAGTGGGAGATGATAGGAATATAACTTGTGTAGTGCGGTGTAAGAAAGTAAGAGACATATCTGTTGACAGCTCACAGTCAGATTTGCCAGATGTACACAGAAGTCATCCCCCTCCCATAATAACTACAAGAACTGTCTCACAGTTCGCTTGCTGTGGTTGATTTATCTCCCCCTCCCGATGAACGAAAAAGCAATTGTGGTATTCAGAAAGTATGAAAGTATTATACATTGTACAACACAAAAGCAAGGTGACAGTCCCGCCTGACACAAAATGTCTGTGTGTAGCCCAGCTTCCTGCCTTCGTGCAGAACGTCCTCCACTGTCCCCCTCGAGTTTAAAGTCTGATTACCGTGCACTGAGTCGCATCGTGTCTCTGGCTTTTGCCATCGCCGCCTGATTAATAATTTGCAGTCTGTCAACTCGTTCACCGACTCTCGACAAGTCCAACACCGCTGCCCTCAGTGCGGATGAACTCGGGAGACGATGATGACCGCCACAGGATGACAATGGAGGTCCGCCAGCTTCCGCCTGCGACGCGCTGAGGACACACAGCTTCCGGCGAGGAACGTGACTCGCCGACACTCCGACCCCCCTGGGTCAGGGGTCACCAGAGGGCGCCAGGCGGACCTACTTGCTGAGATCTTGGCGCAGATTAGTCTCCCCTGACGACAAGAGGACCTTTGTTGGTGTTGTAAGTAGGAGTCCTAGGATTTCCCGGCACACGCACAGCGACAAGTAATCCTGCAGTTGTTGTCGTACAGGGCTTGTACAGCTGACAGCTATTTCTTATTTCAGGATAAACATCGGGTAGGCACTTGCTACACCAACTCAAGATAAAATTGTTTGCCGCCAAGGGGACAATCGTGTTTGTACTTCCGCTAAGAAGAAAGATTTTGTTACAAAACGAGGGCGAAGTCGATGGCTGCTTAGTGTTGTAGTCCTTGCTACTCATTGAGGGCACAGGGCCTCAGTGGATGCTTGTCAGGGAGTAAAACGAATCTCAAGCAGAAGAGCTCTCAATGTGGGTACAGCGGTCTCGCAGCTTTGGGTACCCAGTACCCTCGCCATCTTCTGTCTGTATTCTCAGTTGATAAGGACAACACACAAACAATAACACAACATATAAACCCAAACAGTATATAAACACAACATATAAACATCGTATACACGATGTGGTGTGTATGGAAGGAAAAAAAGGTATATATATTAATAGGGGTGTATATATATATATAGAAGGGTATGTATGTTTTATAAATATAAAACAAGTACAGGCACACGTGTGAACGATGTCGGTTGCGAGAGTTGTGCCTCTGATGTTCCTGTCAGCTCGTGAAATAAATTCTTACCTCATGTTATCTCATTTTATCTTAAAGGAGAAGAGATACCAACAATGAGGGTTCTTGTGCAGGATCGTCAGTACCTTTCTCCACAACCATTCCTACCTCCTACCCACCCCATCTTTCCACCCCACGAACATCAAAGCTAAGGAAGCCGTCATTTTGGTTCCCCGACTTTTTTTTGTTGGTATTTTTTTTTTGTTGTTGTTTTTTTACTCAATTTCAATTTTCGGCTACGAGAAAAATGGATTTGAGCGAGATTTAGATACAAATATTGTTGCTTTAGTTTGTTTAGGTTTACACCAAGTATGTTTCTGCTGAAGTAAGCATCACACTCAGTCACACGGTGCGTGAGAGGCTTTCACCTTCACACAGCGGCCACCACAGACACAAAGTTTGTCACGTGCGTGTAACTGTGACACCTGCAGGTGTCGGGCGAATATATACATAGATATGTTTGCTTTGTTTTGTTTTTCTGTCAAGTTAGAAACATTGTTATGACATCTGACCGTCTGAGCAATGGAGGTCGTTATTTATTTTTCTTTTTTGCTTTTTGTATTGTTCATATTTTCTAGACTCACAGTCAGAGCTACACAGTATTGAGTTTAAACTATGTTTATATTACTAATGCTCATGTTTCCATGTTTTAATCTTTCCCTTTAGTTTCTCAATGATTGCAGTAGCAGTTAGTATCACATACATGAAGATCAAGTAACAACACATTGTAAGATATTGTAGGGAGTAGTAACACCTTGTAAGACATTGTAACAACTAGTAACACATTGTAAGGCATTTTGACTAGTAATAATACATTGTAAGACAATGTGACGACTGGTAACACATTGTAAGACAGTGTAACAACTAGTAACACCTTGTAAGACAGTGTAACAACTAGTAACACATTGTAAGACAGTGTAACAACTAGTACAACACATTGTAAGATATTGTACGGAGCAGTAACACATTGTAAGACCCTGTAACAACCAATACAACACCTTGTAAGACAGTTGTAACAACTAGTAACGCATTGTAAGACAGTGTAACAACCAATACAACACATTGTAAGACAGTGTAACGACTAGTAACACATTGTAAGACAGTGTAACAACTAGTAACAACACCTTGTCAGACATTATTACAACCAATAACTACACCTTGTAACAGCATGACAAGCCAGTACAGATGATCTGTAATACAGAGTGTAAGAGAGGTTTCCTAGCCAACTATTACCAATCTATCAAACCTTCAGTCACTAGTAAACCACTGTTTACCGGGAAGTTGTTTACATAATACACATGAGTATACTCAGTCTCAATGACTCGTGTCAAAATGCTGGCTACTTTAAATTTCTTGAAATAAACTGGGAAGACACAGCTTTCCCCACTGGCTTGTCATTATCTGTGTGGGTTTTTTACAGATAGACATGTAAACACTTCAGTTGTTGAACAAATACATGTACACCATCTGCTACTTCACTTTACTGGATTTCCAACTGTAATGAGTTTCATGAGCCTTTAAGTGACAAAATAACGGTAACAGATTATGTTGAGGAACCTGTTAGAAATATCAGCAAGAGTACAGCCCCCCCTGTGTGGTCGTCGTCATAAAGTGTACAGGTGTAACGGGTACAGATGTGTTGAAATGCTTGATACATATACTGACATATACAATGACACCCATACTTCCCGATACCCAAAGTCCTAAGCGAACACGTGTTTACTACTCAACTGAAGTCTAGGTTTCTATAGCATTTCTATAGCAACACTTGTTTTTTCGGCAAAACACAGACAAATGGATATTCAAGTGTGAGGAATGGTCGCAGTTAGACCGAAAACAAACGTTAGCAGAGGACAACCCAGTCACGTGGGCGGCCCACGTGATGACGCTGATGGTGATGCACACCACTGTCTTACTGCAGCTCACGTCCACAGAGAAGAAGGTGCGTGTAAATATTGTCAGCAGCTTCATCGTTTGATGAACGAGGCTGAAACATGGACATCGTTATAAATACAATCTGACGTGTACATTGTCGCCATGTCTGTCTACCTACAGTCTGTTGCAGTGCGAACGTGAATATCTCGTGAGTTCAAGGACTGCAGTTGACCATGAACCCTGACAAAGAACAAATCAAGTCTGTCTTCGTGGCTTGCCGTCAGTAAACTCAGGCCGGAAAGAAGCCCACGCTGAATTTAAAATTAGAAAGACCTCACAGAATTCAAAGCTCCCTTGTGTTCTACCGAGTTAGGGTCAAAGGGCAAGTTGATTGCTTATCAGATCACTATTCTCTCTCTCAGTCAACAGCTGTCGCGGACCGCAATGGCCGGCGGTGGATGGCGTCTGTCCGGCTGCACGTTGGTGACAAGAATTTGTCGAGCCCACCTCTCGCACCCTGTCTGCTCCCTCCCCACAGTGTTGTTACAAGTTCCTTGCTCTGTACACCGGCAGCTGCTAACAACAGACAATGCAGATGGCAGCTACACACGTCACGCCGTTACGTCACCCTGCATGTTGCATGTAACACCATTTGTAACATCACCACCCGTAGGATGAGCACAACTTGCAGCAGTTAAAAATATCAGCAAGTTACCTGTAACATGAAATATATAATATACACACATACTTTATAACAACATGCTACAGTATACACTTGTGTGACAGTTGTGACAGTTGTGTTACATCCTGTCGGCGACAACAACGACATCCAGCTACACAGTAGTGTATACAGTTGTCAGGGTACTTACACATGAACAAGCATGGCAGCCAGCTGTAGCTACATGTACCCTGTGTTGCCATCTTCTGTATCCTGTCTGACTGTAGAGGTTGAAGTGCCGTGTATTCAACATCAACCTGTAGATCGTTATGTACTCTACGAGTAGTCACCTGTATATACGTGTACTCTGTGTGTAATCCTCTGTGTATATATAGGTGTGTAGTCCTCTGTATATACTAGTATTGTGTGCATAGTCCTCTGTGTATACATGTACTCTATGTGTGGTGTTCTGTATATATGTGTGTACTGTCTGTCGGTAGTTGTAGACACGTAGTGTACATGTGTTGATGGCAGTTTCAAATCAGTGTGTCAAGATGTATTCAATGTGCTGCGTGTGTGTGTGTTGTGTGTCGGCAGTCTCGTGTACACGTGTATCTGTGTGCACGCTGTCCGGCAAGCGGTGGCGAGGTCCGCACACAGGAGGAGAAAGCCTCGAGGTCTGCGTTGTGCGCTGAGTGCATGATTACATCTACAGGAGGGGCAGGACACTAGACAAAGGTTTTTTTCCAGCGTGTGACACACACTACACTCTCCCAGCGACTGACACACGCTACAATCATAAAGTGACTGACACTGCCAGTGACTGACACACATGGCACTCGCCCAGTGCCAAGACTCGAGAGCTGACACAGACCTTTGTTGTGACGCTACAGGAAACATTATCACCTGTACAGACAGGGAGACAATCCTGACATAATTCTCCAGTGCACTCAGATGGAAAGTAGCTTATCTCCCTTTTCTCATTGGCAGCAAAATGTTGCAAACTGTCAGTGACATGTCTCGCCCTTTAGAACACTTGGTGTCCGTAAACAGAAATGTTACGATTTACTAATGTTATGTGATAGTTTTACGTCATTCCTTTTTTATGATAATAATCAGTGATGAAGAGAATGCAGAGTTTGTATTAATAATTATTTATGTGCACAGTTGCACATAACAGGGAGAGAGGAGGGGGAAGAGGAGAAAATGAAAAAAAGCAATGGGTGAAGGGAGAAAACGAATCAAGAGTAGGATGGAAGGAGACAAACAAGACTAAAACGAATAACAGAGAAAATATTGCGATGATAGTTTTTATTGTTTTCAAGAAAATGCTCTGCACCCTGTTTGAGTCGTTACGTGCGTTGAAGCTGTTGACCTGTTGATGTGTTAATGTACTCTGATGTCGTCACTGGTGAGGTCACCTCATGCGACAGATACGTCACACGAGGGAGGTGACGTCGCGCATGTCACATGCGCCAGGTGACGTTACGCATCCAGGTGGAGGAGCGTGATGGACAGGAAGGAATGGTAGGAGCCCCAGTACAAGCCCTGTGCGAATGTCTCCAGCCACACCTTGTCTCCGGCCTTGACCCGCGCCGACACACCCGACGAGCAGGAGGGCGGGTACTGGCTGGTGACGTCAGGCCCCCGGGCTCTCACGAGGATGTTGCCGTTCACCTTGAGGTCAACTGCGAAACGTCCAGTAAAGTCCGGGAACATCTGGAAGTTGATGGCGTAGATTCCAGAATACTTGACCGAGTACACGCCAGTGGTCGGGTCAAATCCGTCTCCGAGGTCGAAGACCTCAGTAAAGCGGATGGGAACAAGGTCAGGGACGTTGACCTTTCCGTCACTAGGCATAGGAAGCTGACCTAGAAACGCCGCTCTTGACTCTGTAATTAGTAAACAAAATGTAAGAAATGAAGTAAAATTCCTGGATCATAGAAAAGGGCTGTTATACTCGTGTTTCAATGATTTATGTCTTCAATGGATTTAACAAATAAGTAATGAAATCTGTATGAAAACAGCAAACGACTTTTGAGTGTTGTCAGGGCAGTCAGCACGTGCACGTGTTGTGTCAAATACATGGAGATCTCACCTGGAATTCATGTCTGACCTACAAAATACAATCTCTCTCTCTCTCCCGGTCCTTCAATATTCAAAATTCTTCCCTCTCTGTCTTCATTTTCTTACCTTCAGAATTTTCCAAAGCTGCGACTCTTGCCACTAAGGCTTCGACATCCTGAAAACGAGAAAAACAATTGACTAAGGAAACATACGCTGCATATATTTTGATATCATTGTGTATACGATATGTTGATACTTGGGTATATGAAGGCACGACAGAATGAACACAATTTCACACACAGGCAGACACATGCCCCCGTTTAAAAAATACATGTTATTTCTGTAAGTTGTAAGTTAATATGCATACCATGCGTGTGTGTGTGTGTGTGTGCACGCGCTAACATGAGTTTTACGTGTTCCACATCTTCCAGCGGCCTTTGAGTAAAATTACAACAATGTTCGAAGAGGAGAGGCTGCCTTGTGTTTTATCTTCTCTGTATAATCGGGTTTCACACGGGACAGAATAAAATGTGCAGTGGAAACCACTGAGCTCCGGGCTCTACAATTACAAATTACACTTACGGCACAAGGCGCGTGTTCTCACGAAAATGTCTTTATTGTGGGATCTCTGAAAACTCAGGAATAATACATTGTGTATACTTTATATAAACTGTCCGCACCTGCGAGAGTTTGCTAACCACAACTTGCAGTGGGTTTACATCATCGGACCGTTTGACCACGTGACTTGCAGCTGTCACACCCGCAGATGCAAAGATCACCAAAAGTAAATACATCTTCATAATGGTACTCCAAAGAAGATAAATTTGTTCTTTTCTGTGAGAGGAAACACACAGAACAACACAATAAAAATTAATGTTTCAGATCACCATCATTATCACACTGTCTTCTTTCTCATGCTTTACATTATTTGTTCTTCTCATTTACAGGAAACATAATTCGACACAAAATAAAGGAGAACAAAATGCAGAAATCTTCCTTTATTGACAGAAATACTCACCTTTGAGAGCGAGAAGTGTCTGAGCACCCAGTCAGACCACAAATGACTGATGTGTGTTCCACCCATGGATTTGTAGAGGGCAGGAGAGAAGTAAGCAGGTACACAGGTGTGTCGTCAATGTAGATAACCACATCCGACCTGTAGACGACTACCTTGTCAAACTGTGAGTGGTGTTTATTACACATCTTGATTGATGACTCAAACATGTCTCTCTGTCTAGATGTTGATAAAGGATATTGAAACTTTGCAAAGCTGACATTATCAAAAACTAATAAACAACATTCATCTGTCAGACCTGTCTGAAATAAAATAGTGAAGGTGACAAGAGACGTGGCTCGAAGTCTGTTTTATTTACAAACTTATGAACCAATTTCATTTTGCCGGAGCACTGGGCTTCAAACATTCATTCTTGGAATACTGTACCAATGCAGAATATTGCATGGAAAGTGAAAAACAAAAACTGACTGACATCACCTAAAATATGTAATATGTGATGTGACATTGGCTGTCAACTTTACACCGCGACACAAAAGGTCGATTATAACATTCTACACAATGTAAAGAGATATATAATGTAGAAGCAATGTAGAAATCTCAATACTATAAACTGTGTAGTATACGCTGTCAAAATAGGTAATATTTACTGTAGTATATATAAAGGACACTAATATAAGTCTAGAATACACTTTGTGTATTTATACAGAGCATCGTCCTGCAAAACAAACAATGAAAGCTCTCAACACACAGGTGATACAGACAACCAGGGACATAATTCATGTCGTGACACACACACAAGTACACACACACACAGACACAGACACACGCAAGTACACACAGACACACACACACACAGACACACGCAAGCACACACACACAGACACAACAAACGTTCGGGAAATATAGAGACAATGTTGTGAGATGACAATAGTTGATAATGTTGATGTGAGATTTCTGACTAGACATGGGTGTCTGACACCTGTACTTACAAAGTTTCTTGTGCAAAGATGTTGCTGTGCGTTTGTTTTGTGTGACTGGTTGTCAGTAGAAGTAACATCAAGTAGTTTAGAGCAGTAAATGTGACCTCGTCTTGTCATGACACACACTTGTCATGACACCCAGTGTCTGTAAGACAAATGTCAAGACGTCATCGTTTCAAGAGGATGTGCAAGGTGTGCATATGAAAACTAAAATGTTTTCCGAGCCTAATTAACTGGCATTAGGTGTAGTCTAATCAACCAACACTAAATGTTCTCCGACAACAAATGGAGGTTTCATGTGACAGCGGTCGTTGTAGCCTTTATCAGGTAGATGTTTGTGTCAGTGTTGGGTCTCACCTGCATTTACGTCAGCAGTACAAAGGGAAATTAATCTTCGCTGAATAAAACGAGGACGAATATCCCTGTATTGTGAGCAGCAAAACAAAAGTTGAGTTTCATCCTCGGTAAGAGCTTCACAACATTTATTTTTGTATATATATTAATAGTCGTCTAGAGTTGTGAGAGTTGTGTCCCTTCGCCTAACAGGCCGAGATGATTGTCTCCCCTAGATGTTATGCTAGTGAAGTGCCGACTGTCGGCTGTGCTGGCTGCAGTCCACTCCGCCCACTTCACTCGCTCTGACAGCCCTTGAGCTGCAGTGAATGAACTAAGTGATGGTCCGCCTCTTGTAGCTTCATTTCATGATGTTCCTTCATATTCTCAAGATGTTAAAATATTTTCTCTGTATTCTCCTGATGTCACCGACATTATTCTCTGGAGTCGTTACCCTTCCATCTACAGTTATCTCCCTTTACTGCCTGTGTCATCACGTTGTTCTTCCTTCTACATCTTTGTTACTATTGTCTTCTACATCTTTGTTATTATTATGCTAAAAGGTTCTACATCTTTGTTACTATTTTCTGATCTTGTTTTGCGCAATGAGTCCACCTTTAGGTGAGATATTGCGCTTTATAAATTTCCACTTATTGTTGTTGTTATTATTAATATTATTATTATAAATATAAAGGGTTTCTTGTGACGATAGATATCATTGATTCCCGATCAAAAACAAGCCAGAGCATCCATAAAGCATCCTACGTTGACATGTCAACATACAGTTCAGAAAGGATGAAAAGAGAGAAGACGAAATATATAGAAAAAGAGAGAAACTAAACTAAGCTAAACCACAAAGACAATAAATGAATAAACAACTCACAATCAACTAAATGACTGAGTATGTACTTATACTTGAGGACAAAGGCAACTTTAGATACGAAGATGTTTTGTAACAAGTCAGAGTTACACAGCAAAAGATCGACGGCCATGTTCTGCTGTTAGTAATTATTATGTGAGCTGTACATGACAGAAATAATCACTTTGTATCATCTATGTTACAGTCCGCTGGTGTCTCTGAGTTGGTTTAAAGTTTATACTCAATAAATCAAAAGAAAGACAACGAGGTGGATATCATTTTAACTTGTTACCGGCTTTCACCCCGTCTCTGCATTTCCGTTCATTGACATATTTACATGAAGACCACGTTGTCGTTAAGCCTCAGGAGTAACCAGAGTGATAGAGAGGAAGGAATGAACCCTACCCCAGTACATGCCCTCCATGGAGGTCTCCACCCAGAGTTGGTCGGCGGCCCGGACACGCACAGACACGCCTGACGACACGGAGGCTGCGTAGGTTGTGATCTCAGTCGTTCGGGATCTCACCAGAAGGTTGCCATTCATCTTTAGGTCAACCTGAAAGCCCTCGTTAGTGAAATCTGGGAACATCTGGAAGTTGATGACATAGACTCCCGAGTACTTGGCTGTGTACACTCCTGTCACGGGGTTGAAGCCATCTCCGAGGTCAAAGACTTCAGAGAAATGGATGGGAGCTTGTTTTGGCACGTTGGTCCGTCCATCACTGGTTATGGGCAGCTGACCGAGAAACGACGCCTTCCGTTCTGTAATAAAGAAAACATTTGCTTTGTTTTTAGCAGGACTTAGTAAACAGGAGTTGTCGTGCTCAAAGTAATGAGTGAATAAATAAGCATGCACGGAGTGAGTCTCTAAACATGTTTACACTACAAAAATATTGAATTCAGATGTTTTGAATTCACTATCATTTCAGTTTAACAATTACGGCGAAAAATTTAAACCTGGGCAAAAACGAAGGAATTCATCTTGTTACAATCAAGAAGTTTCTACTGTCCACAGTTCCTACCTCTCCCCTGAGGTAACTGCTCTCCAACATCGACAACGAGAACTACAGTGACAACTACAGTTAGACCTACACCGCCCACACAGCCGACACCTAGAATGCTCGAGAACACGTCTGTCCTTCTAAAGCTTCACTGAGGGCCAAGCAAAGACGATGATGCGAACTCTTCTGTATTGTACTCGTTCTTAGTTTTGTAAGCAATACATTTTTATCATCATACTCTGTTGAGTTGAGGACGTGCGACCAGAGAGTCTTCAGTAGGGTTTCCTTGCATGGATACATCGTTAGACCAATGGACGAGAATGGACACCAACGAATGTCTGTCCTACTTTCCAAATTCTTCTCCTCTCAAAGATTTTGAAAATAAAATATTCTTACCTATAGAATTTTCTAGTGCTGTGATTCTTGCCAGTAATGTTGTGACATCCTGGAACGTCCAGAAAAAAACATGACCACCATCTTGTGAAAAACATATATGTATATAGAAAAACGCATATACGATACACACAACTGCATACAGATGTACAAAAGTACATTGTCATTAAGAGAGTTCAGTTCTTGACCATACAAGTCATTATACATATATAACCTTACAAGTAATTATATAACCAGACAAGTCATTATATGACCATACAAGTCATTACATAACCAAACAAATAATTATATCACCATGCAAGTCATTATATCACCACACAACTCATTTAGTTTTGTATTTAAAGCTCAGACTGGGGAGCCTCCTGTGTCCAGTCAAGCGCCATCAGGAGAAGACAACTCAGGTTCCCTATTTGTAGCAGGTGACTGACTAGTCATTAAGTCCTGTGTGTTTACCTGATGCCCCTGCATCTCTACCTGACATGTCGCAAGTAAAATCTCATATTTGAAATACAAACCACGTGACTACAGGTGTTGGATATTATCGCACAGTGACAAAGATGTCAAACATCATCTACAGACAGTTGTTGCTTAAGGAAGGAAGAGTTGTTTACCTGCGAGAGATTGTTGACCACAACTTGCAGTGGGCTGACATCGTCTGACCGTTTGACGACGTCTGCTGCTACCACAACCGCCAATGTCAAGGTCACCATGAGTAGCAGCATCTTCATGTTGAGATCGCTCAGGATGGTGAGAGCTTATTGTTCCTGAGGAAGAGCGAATCACAATAATTATGAATTGACCACAACATACATAATTGTGAATTAACAGCAGCACATATAAGTATGGTCTGCTTTGCTGTAAAGTCTTGACAAGCCAGTAAAGCACTGGACACTGACGCCACTTCAGTCTACCGTAGAGGGAAGCTTCTCGTACAGCTGAGCTCAGTTCAATGTTCTAGAATCTCGAGAAGGTTTTTGTTTTTCCCAACATTATAAAGAACACATCGTGAGCTCTGCTTTCCTTGTGACCTGTGGGTCTGACACTGGATTAGGATGTAAATTGAAATAGAAGAATAAGTAGTTCTGCTCATCGTCGTCATCCTCACAAAGATCATCATCTTCTCCGCCTCTTGGATTTATACATTGTTATTTAAAAAACGGAAAATGTTATTTTTCGCTCTCCAGGCATTATCTCTACACGAAGCACAACACTAGGTAAAGGCAGAGATCACAACAAATGTTACCTTGAAGAAGGACAGGTTCTGAGGCAGGAACCAGTGTGGATGTCTCTATAAACTCAGCCTTGTATATATATATATACACGGTCGCTGCACGCATGCGCTCTCCATGCTGAGTTCTGGAGTAGTACCCATGAACTGGAGATACAGATAACTCCAAGATAGCCATGGATCGCCGGAGATGATTGATGGTTGGCTTACTGGATGGCTGGATGCTCTTGAATTCAAACGACCAAGTGATTACTGCACTAGAAAGCTCTCCCATCATGTTTCCTATAATTCTACCAAGCGTGACAGAGCATGCTGCCATGAATAACAGATAATTGCTTCTGTTCCCCCGATGCACCAGAGAAACCTATCATCGGTTATGTCTTTATTCATTACACAATCCAAGGCAGTCTTCTGGTGATAGTGACTCAGTGATGAACAAACATATTCTTCGACCTAGTTCTCAACCACTTCATTTTTATCAGTGTTGCTGGCCTTAACCATACAACTTGTAGTGTACTTTACCACCTTGTAGTGTACTTAACCACCTTGTAGTGTACTTTACTACCTTGTAATCTACTTTACCAAGTACTCTGGTGTCGACTTTATCGACATCCGCTGGAGTGATGTTACTGCCGCCTGTTTATTCTTGTGTTCGTCTGGTCAGTTCAGGTCAACGCCGAGGTTGTTATCGTCAATTTATTCGAAACACTTACGTGGGAAACTGTAAAATACTCTAGATGCTGTGAAGCATTGCTCTCCATTTCCCCTCTAAGCAATATTTTTGTCGTAGACAAAATGACAAATTATTGCGAAAATTTATGACAAATATTTGCCATTCTTTAGCCTCAGTAACTATCTAATTTGTCCTTCAACATTACCGTCCGTCCGTCCGTCCGTCCGTCCGTCCGTCCGTCCGTCCGTCCGTCCGTCCGTCCGTCCGTCTGTCTGTCTGTCTGTCTCCATTAGGGCATCTCTATTGAATTTTCACCGATATCCAACGGACACTCTCGGAAATAGTCCGAAACCGAGAGACAGGCTGAGAAGAGAGAATGAGAGATATTGAGAAAAACTAAAGAGAGAAACTAAACTAAACCAAAAGGCAAAACAAATAAATGAATAAACAACTCACAATCAACTAAATGACTGAGTATGGACAAAGACACCTTTAATTCTGAAGATGTTTTAGCAAGTCAGAGTTACACAGCAAAAGATCGACGGCCATGTTTTGCTGTTAGTAATTATTATGTGAGCTGTACATGACAGAAATAATCACTTTGTATCATCTATGTTATAGATCAGGGGTGGGCAACATACGGCCCGCGGGCCGGATCCGGCCGCGGACGGGATTTTGACTGGCCGCAGACTGTTTCTGGTCGTACATGATAATGTGGCCCGCGCCACATTCTGCCGCAATCTCCCACTACTAATTACTGCTTACTGCGAGAATAATAGTGACTGTTATTATTTTTTGGTTCTTTGTTTTCAGTTAGAATTAGATTTAGAAGTCGGCAAGAAAGCAGTATGTTTGTTGTGCAGTGAAAGTGTTGCCGTGATGAGAGAGTATGTTAGCCGCCATTATGCGACGAAACATGCAGGCTATGGCAGGCTAAGGCAGGCTATGACAGGACTTTATCAGCAGCGGAACGGCAAACAAGAGCAACAGAACTGGACAGAAAACTTGTAAAGCAGCAGAATGTATTCGTAAAAACCAAAGTAGCCCAGAAAGCTGCTATTCATGCCAGTTTGTGGTCGCATACAACATTGCCATGCACAGCAAATAGTTCAGAGATGGTGAATTTGTCAACAAGTGCATGCTCCATGTAGCTGATCAAGTCTGTCCACAGCAAAGAAAGAAGTTTGAAGAAGTCAGTTGGTCGAGAAGAACTGGGGTTCGCCACATTGAAGCAATTGGTGAAGACTGGACATCACAACTGAAAAGGCGGGTACCTTCATTTCAGCTGTTTTCCTTGGCATCGGATGAAAGCACTGACATCGATGACACTGCACAGTTGCTCATCTTTGTACGAGGCATTTCAGAAAACTTTGAAATCACAGAAGAATTGCTGTCAATGGAATCAATGAAAGACACTACTACCGGAGAAGATATTTTTAGATGTATGGAAAATGCCATGCATACAATGCAATTACCATGGCAGAAAATGGTCAGTAGTACTATGGATGGTTGTCCATCTTTGACAGGAAAGAAAGTTGGTCTACTGAAGAGATTGGGAGTTTTACATTAAACACGATTTATTCCTTGCATATGTAGATAAATACGCGATTAAGGTATTGATCCAGTAATCTGGCCCGCCAAGGACTTCATTTCCCCATATCCGGCCCGCCGACCGGAGAAGTTGCCCACCCCTGTTATAGATTGCTGGTGTCTCTGAGTTGGTTTAAAGCAGCGGTTCTCAACCTTTTACATGTGGCGACCCCCCTGACGAACACCGGTACGTCCGCGACCCCCTTAGCCAGCTAGGTCGGTGAAAGCGGGGGGGGGGGCAGCTTTAGCTAACCTCGAACGCCGCGTCGAGGAAATCAATGCAATTCAACAACGAAAGAACAAAGTTCGTATCTGCAAGAAGTATAACTGTTAATGAAATTTTACTAAAGCTAATAAATATTATTTTATTGGACACTCACTTTGATTAATGAGAAGGTTGAACCTGCTTGCTGTTGCATAAAGAAGCGAACCTGTGTGCGATGTTCGTACCCACTGCTATTCGCAGCTCAGCCTCTGCGTCCACACGATTTCTGTATTTCGACTTCAGTGCTGCCAATGCTGAAAATCCTTGCTCACACATATACGAAGTTGAAAATGGCAGCAGAACTTTCATTGCTTTCTCAGAAAGGAGAGGATATTCACCGTTGATGCTAATCCAGAATGTTGGCACTGGTGTTGTGTGGAAGACCATTTTCAGGGATTGGTCACTCGAAAGGTCGATGAGCTGCTCTTCTTCTTGCGTGTACAACCCGCTTGTGCTAGGATCAGCCAGAAATGGATTACGAATCCAATCGTATTTAGTCACATCAATTTCAGCGAAATAATGCTGAAACCTTTCTTGCAGTCCGTTTAGATGGGCAATAATACATTCTTCACCTGATCAAGATTCAAGTTGTCAGCCTTGCACTTACACAAGCACGGAAACATATCAAAAATATTTTCTTGGCGTATCTTTTGCGTCCACAACGAATTTTTCGGACGAAAGCATTCATCTTGTCAGTTGTTTGTAATATGGTGGTGTAATATAGGGGAGTCAGCGATGAGAGATTGGGGGAGAAAGAGGGCAAAAGGCGAGAGGAGGGAGATTGGAGGCTTAATTGTTTGAGAGGGGATTGTGTTTTGAGTTTTGGAAGTGAGAAGTCACTGCATGCCGAGACAGTGTACTTGAATAGGAAGAAAGATTTGGAGTTTGAGCCCCGCACCACTCGGGTTACACAATGTAAACTAATTCACTAATACCAGTATAAGAAACTTTTTTTAAAAAATGACCACCTTCGCGACCCCCTTGTAGGCACGTCGCGACCCCCCAGGGGGTCGCGACCCACAGGTTGAGAACCGCTGGTTTAAAGTTTATACTCGATAAATCAAAAGAAAGACAACGAGGTGGATATCATTTTAACTTGTTACCGGCTTGCACCCCATCTCTGCATTTCCGTCCATTGAAATATTTACCTGAAGACCATGGCGTCCTTAAGCCTCAGGAGTAACCAGAGTGATGGAGAGGAAGGAATGAACACTACCCCAGTAAATGCCCTCCCTGGAGGTCTCCACCCAGAGTTGATCGCCGGCCCGGACACGCACGGACACGCCTGACGACACGGAGGCTGCGTAGGTTGTGACCTCGGTGGTGCGGGATCTCACCAGAAGGTTGCCATTCATCTTCAGGTCAACCTGAAAGTCCTCGTTAGTGAAGTCTGGGTACATCTGGAAGTTGATGACATAGACTCCCGAGTACTTGGCTGTGTACACTCCTGTCACGGGGTTAAAGCCATCTCCGAGGTCAAAGACTTCAGAGAAATGGATGGGAACCTGATTTGGCACGTTGGTCCGTCCGTCAGTGGTTGTGGGCAGCTGACCGAGAAACGACGCCTTCCGTTCTGTAATAAAGAAAACATTTGCTGAGTACATTATACTCTTTGTTTTTAGCAGGACTTAGTAAACAAATTCTTCTTCTCTCAAAGATTTTGAAAATGAAATATTCTTACCTATAGAATTTTCTAGTGCTGTGATTCTTGCCAGTAATGTTGTGACATCCTGGAACGTCCAGAAAAAAACATGACCAACATCTTGTGAAAAACATATATGTATATAGAAAAACGCATCTACGATACACACAACTGCATACAGATGTACATAAGTACATTGTCAGTAAGAGAGTTCAGTTCTCTTGACCATACAAGTCATTATATAACCAGACTGGGGAACCTTCTGTGTCCAGTCAAGCGCCATGAGGAGAAGACAACTCAGGTTCCCTATTTATAGCAGGTGACTGACTAGTCATTAAGTCCTGTGTGTTTACCTGATGCCCCGGATCTCTACCTGACATGTCGCAAGTGAAATCTCATATTTGAATTACACTTGGCTACATGTGATATTATCGCACGTTGACAAAGATGTCAAACATCATCTACAGACAGAAGTAAGAGTTGTTTACCTGCGAGAGATTGTTGACCACAACTTGTAGTGGACTGACATCGTCTGACCGTTTGACGACATCTGCTGCTACCAGACCCGCCAGTGTCAAGGTCACGAAAGGTAAGATTACTTTCATAGTGATGGATGTATTTACTCTTTATCTGCCATTATGAAGAAAGACAAAAAACAATTTAAACAAAGAAAAAAATGAATGAAGTCATTAATGAAAGAAAGAAAAAAAGAAAGCCTATGTTTAACCCTCGGAAAACAAGTTTTTTTGTGTAGATAATTACAATCCAATAGAAGCAGTTGGCGGTATTTCGATGACAACCTGTTAAATGTGAGGAAGGGTGAAATGGGAGAAGGATGCACAAATGACAGACGCATAAAATGGCGGCGCAGGTGAGTGTCGTGCTTGCAGCTGGAGGTGTAGTGACAGTGTAGTGAGGAAATACATCGTTTGACTGTTCACTGTCCTGACCAGTGGACTACAGAGCTCAGTGTGTCTCTTAGTGTTCACACTTAGTGTTCACACAACACTTCTTTATTCTTGCTGCCTTCACCGTACTTAGCGGTCGTTCACACGAGTGGTTTGGGACACCGAGCTGGTGGTTGGAATGTGAACCGCGATAAATCCACGTTAGTGTTAAATCTTTCTTTCTCCCTCCCTCTCTCCCACAGACCTTTTGACGCAAGCGCCATCTTGAAACCAGAACGAGACTTCCTGTGCTGGTGGACTGGCTACCGAGACTAATCTCTGCATCAAATGGTCCGTGAAGCTGGACTTGGAATCCACTCCTCGTTCTCACATTTACGATTACTGAAGAACGAACACTTGGGAAAAACATTAGACGCATTTGGAAAAGCCATCACACAAGCCAAAACAGAGATTCTACTGGTGACATAACTTTTATTTGACAATTATGACAAGATTTACAACATACAAAGACAGATTCCAGCACCTGTACCTAGCACGCATGTGTAATAAATGTAAACATTGCAGTGTTTAGGTGGAAACATTCATAAAAAATAACAGATGAACGAAAAGTGTTCTTTCCATGGTGTATTTTATTCAGGGCCGCCGAGAGCCAGCCCGGGCCACGGGACAGACGACCTCTCCGGGCCCCTTGTACTTGTAATCGTAAATTATTTTCCCAGTAGATAATGTATGTTTACAATTCGAATCTCAATATCTACACTCAAACTCAACTTCTGCATGTGTAATGCTTGGGTGTTCTGTCCTTAGACCTTTCTTTAAAAGAAAAAGAAAAGGAGAAGAAAAAAAAAATCCACTGACCAAGGCCGGGCCCCCTTGACAGCGCGGGCCCGGTACACCAGACCCTGTCCCCCCCCCCCCTCTCGTCAGGCCTGATTTTATTTCTCTTGCTGTACACTGAGGTTAGTTGAATAAAGATAAAGAAATAAAACTATGCTCAGGTCTTCTGCGATCACTCCATCAGTCTCCATCAGGCGCCGTTTGAGTCTCGTTAAGCTCTCGGGCACGAGACACACGAGGCACACGACGGCTAGCTTTGAAAAGACTGAAGAGTTCCGGGTGAATAAGGTCCATACTTTTAGTCTTCCCGCCTACTAATTTCTTCATGTCCTCCTCTTTTTTTTTCTTTCTTCTCCTCCTCTTTCTCCATCATTACCATCATTCTTCTTTTCTTCCTCCTTTGCATAGTTTGTTCATTTTTTCCTTCGCCTGTACAATATTTCACAATTTTCTTTCTCCTTCCTTCTCTGTATAATATGTCATGATTTTCTTTCTTCTTTGTTTTTATAACGTGTCACAATTATCTTCCTCCTTCTTTGTCTTTCTAATAGGTTTTAATGTAAAAATGACTGAGGTTTTAAAACTTTATCGTCAGAGAATTCTGATTTAAGAAAAAAAACGCTCCGTTGCGGGGAAGCAATACCTGCATGGCTGTACTTGCCAAAGACAGACTTTTGTAACTAAGAATAAAGAAATATGAAAAAGCTAAAATCTTTTCCAAAGTAAGCTTACCTTTATGATGCACAGGTGTCCGGGAGGCGAGTTCGAGGAGGAATGAATGGTTTCTGCTGGAGCTGTATTATATAGGGCTACTCACTTACTGTGCCCCAGCTCGGAGAGTGTACCAGGGAACTGGAGGTATGCACGAGTACCCTGGAGGCAACAGAAGGGTCCTTAAACTGAGGACTATCTGGATTGATAATAAGTGGGACCCCTGACAGTCGGAACAAGCGGGAAGTCTGTTATCTAACTTCCCTCCAGTGTTCATGAGATACTTTGAAGCTAAAAAGTAGTCCGGTGTGTAAATAAACACTAATAACACTTGTTGTTTCACCTTTCTAACATACTGTCTACAAAGGTATAGTCACAGAAAATTGTTGACGTGTTTACAAGATGGCGCTGACGCCGTGACTTTGAAAGGGTAAACGTTTACTTTTGTGATGAGCCATGGAAATGTGATTTGGCATCAAACATCTGAGTTTAAAAATGGACTTGGCAGCCGAGGTTTGCACTTGTCTCGTTATCAGCAATAGGCACTTAGCGGTCAGTTTGAAATCCCATTTCTTTCTCTCGTGAAACCCTTCATCAAGGACTATTTTATTCTAGAAAGCTGTCTCTCAAATACTTGGTTGTCCGTCTGCGCAAACACATTCCTGTGAAACTCGTGTCGGCAGGTATTTCACAACCAAGATGGCGAATGAGGCGCCGATGTTTGTGTAGATGTCTCACTCTCACAGTGTCAGTCTATTTATCAGATGAAAGAAGAGTGCGGATGATGACAAAATGTTTTCATGTTTGTGCAGCTGCTACATAAAAGGCGATCAAGTTGACATACCGCCATCACCTAGAGGCTGAGGATGCCGCCATGATCACAGGTCAAGGTCGACAGTGTCACTGCGCATGCGCAAGTGTACTAGTCTTGCAGTGACATCATTGCTGTAATTAAATAAAGTCTGTTCGACTCTGGCACATTAAGTTTCTGTACACAGTACATCAAGTGACAGTACACATACTGAAACGTTATCGAGAGAATAACGGTTTGTGTCCGATGACTCAGTCTTGCTTTAGAAGATCGGTTGCCGCTGCCAATATTAGGAAAACAATACATTACATACATTCCATATATACAATACAATTTTATCAATCCACAAGATCAATTATAGGTACTGCTCACATGCTAGTAGTATAATGACTACGGTGGATGACAAGAAGACTTCGTGTATTTGCCACGTGGTCGTTCATTAGGAATGTCACTTGACGATGGTCGCAGCTCATTTGACAAACACTCATCACACTCACGCCCACACTTGCAGAAGCTGCTGCTCGTCCTGTGGGCTATACACGCCACTAGTGGGTGGAATGCACAATCAGTTCAGAGTGAAATCTTTCTGGTGTTTCTCGCTAAGCCACTGCTGCTGCACCACTACGCCAAGGGCCACGTGTCAACACATCGTTGGAGGTTTTAAGCAGAATCCAAAGGTTTTTTAAGAGTATGGTGATTGCATCACATAAGTACTGTTTACACTGTGACCTATTAGCCTCTAGTGTATAGTGAATAGATCACATAAGTATTGTTTACATCTTAAAATACTTACTTCAAGCCTTTAAATGTTGTTTGTTTAGGAGGCCGCACGTACGAGCGTCACCAGCAACTGAATGACAGCGCGCGCCCTGGTCACACGAGCTATGCACTCGATCTAATAATAATCACCAATATTTTCTATAAAATTTAAAAAAGCTATACTCGTAGAATATAAGAGACAAAATATAAAAGATAAAAGACTTCTATCAGCGCCAAAATTAACAAAGCATTAAGCTTTAATCTCATTGTGAACAATGTCTGGGAAAGAAAGAAAAAAGAGAGAGCACAGGTGACATGTGATCGTCTGTCACGACGATTTTCATCAGACAAACAAACCAAGAAAATGAGCAGAAATCTGACATTACAGTAAGAAACATTTTGGTTGGAAGCCTACCTTGAACAACACTTACATCGAGATATCACCGCAAACTTGCTTGGCTTCGCGTAAATGACCTCGTGACTTTTGCTTGGATCGCGTGAGGACGCAGGTGATAAAAAGGTGAGCAGCTTGGTATAAAGAAGTCAACTTTAGCTGTTAGATCCTTCCCGACATGCGTTACAGTCAGTTGTGAGTCCGAAATGTCACTGTGAGAAAGCTGAGGGTCATTATATTGAGACGAAGTGTTTTTCTCACAGCCCGGTCTGTGGTGATGTGCACGGAGCAGCCGAGTGTTTTAATGTTGAGACTGACAGAAGTCGGGTGAACTGGCTTTTCTGTTCTGTACTATCTTGTCCACTAAGGTGTCGAGGGCCAGTAAGCTGTGTGTCTGTTAGTCACATCAAGGACAATGAGAAGGTTCCTCCTGACATCGCTTGACACAGTCGTGACGTCACAGGACGCCATCTTGACCTCCCTCTCGCGCGAGTAGCATGCTGACCACATGTCTGTACCGTTGTTTTGTCAAGTATCAACTCAGCAAAATTACAAAAGACGATTAGGGTGGGGGTTTCAGTTTACACAAGTTTGAAATAATTAGTTAAATAATTATCTCACAGGTGAGCGACAACTAGAAAGACACTACCGCCTGCAGTCTCGGCTACTGTACACTCCCTTGTCACGGTAAGTTCAAACCATACACAAGCAGTCCCTGCTAATTCTGCCGTTAGAACTTTTTTTTTTTTTAAACCTGATTGTGACAGCATCTGTGACATTTATAGTAGCAGACAACAGTGGGGCTGTTAAAACCACTTTCATCGGCGAAGAACAAGTAGCAATCCGTTCACCATGCTGTTTGGACCATCCACCACATGGTCGTACTTTAAGATTCACTTTAAATTGCCAATAATCTGTATTCCTTCTTCTGTTGACATTGATTCTGAGGTTGAAATCTTGTTTTATCACTCCATCTAACCAAACATCGTATGTCTTACTCGGGGAATGTGTGGGATGATTATAGTCTATAGCTATTACTCAGCCGGTAAGGCAATACAGTACTAGCAGCCCTCAATACAAGAACCCAGTGAATTATTCTAAGCTTTACAAACAAAATCTCGATAAAATATTCTCAACCTTAGACACAAACTAATCAATTGTTTTTAATCATAAACAGAAGAATTCTGTGAATTACTCTCAGTTTAACACTCAGGAAACTAATGAACGCTTCTAAAGTGGGAAGGTGAGAGGATTCATACATGACTGGAGAATTTTTAATAAACATGATCGGCAGCTCGTTCTGATAACAAAATTAAAGAAGGAGAAAGTTAACTGGACCACAGACATACATTGACCGTAAGGAAAGCCACAGAGAGAGAGAGAGATAATGACTAAACAGAGGAATGGTCCCGAATGGACACATGAAGAACTACTCACCATGTTGGATGGTTTGATGTCAGATGGCAGGCCACATCATGAAGCCCAACACCTCCAGTCTCAACACTCAGGCTACGACTCAGTCAACCTACTTCGTGCCGTGGGATAACCCTGACAATATCATTTCCAGACAGGTAAAACGAATAAATCTTTGTAAATAGCGAGGAGAGTAAGGCTCGAGGAAATAAGCGATGGGTAAATTAGATGAAGGGTGAAGAGTGTCAGCAACTGGCACAAACGTGTACAACACACAGACGAACACTCAGTCACTCACGTGTGGTCTGTCTTTCAACAAACAACTCAACGTCTGCACGTGGGCTCCCGTCTGTACTCTCATCCCCCCCCAAAAAAAAAAAACAACCTTAGCTTGGTCTTATTCCAACTTTGGTGATTTTTTCTTTTCCTTTTCATATAATTTTGTTATATATTTTTCATACTCCAGGTGCCTGATATAACACACATCAATAACCAAAGAATAACACATCTCCACTACTCAACATAAACTTTTTTCAGCCTACTACAATAAACAATCCTCTCTCACACACTCACTCCACTCTAAACAACATTCAGCACGTGGATGTCTCTCGTCTGCCGGACTCGCAAACTATTCGAAGGCCTGGGTCGCCATCACATGTCCAGGATCCTGTTTGTCGCCAGTGCCCTGATGACCGAGGATCGGTCCTGTCCCCAAGGGAGGGTGGCTGACTTTAGTCAACCTTTGGATGTGCACTCGACATCTTTGTTCAGTATGAACACTTTGTTGACACTCCTCCACCAGAGCATTTTCTGTGGCGAACATTCCTCGCAAAGAAATCCCCATTTCACTTTACGACTTTCACATGATTCCAAGCAGGATTCCAGGTGTTGTCACAGGTGGGGAAACGCTCCCCCTCCTGCTCTGACGCCTCGGTGGGGACGCCCCCTACTCTCCTGTCGTTACCTGGCAACAGGATGCTGCTCCCTACACAATTCCTAAACATTATTTTCACCTTTAGTCTCTTTACATACTTTGCTTTTCATTCACGCATGTTCCATACCACTGTAATTAACCAAAGTTAATTACTGAACGTTAATTAGCAGGATTCTATACTAGTGTTCACGCGCTAGCAAACTCGATAGGAGAGGAGGGACTCACGTGACCACTACTCGCACACGTGCTCACGCTCTCTTTCACTGGCACACACTGCACACTAATACACGCTAACACACACTGGGACACACACTCTGACACATTACACGCTAACACACACTAATGCACGCTAACACACACTGAGACACGCTCTCTGACACACTGCACACTAATGCACGCTAACACACACTACACACTAATGCACGCTAACACACACTACACACTAATGCACGCTAACACAGTCGTTTCTGCAGTTTCCACTGTCCGTCCACCTGGATGTCAATGTGGATGTTTGTACGTTAGTGATATCGTTTTTTATGCTTTAACTTCTACAAGTAGAGCTGCAGGTATTGGCTGAAACAAAACAAGTCGCTTGTCTCTTTCGTTGTCATGGATACAGACGACATTCGGTCAGGAGCGGTGGTCGTCTGCCTGATGGCGCTCCTGTTGGTCGTCGGCGTGCCGGCAAATCATCAGCGCCGTCGTCTTCCACAAGCTCGGCCTCCACCAGCGGATCAACGTCTGTCTCCTCGTCCTCGCCCTCGTCGACCTGGTCGTTGTCGTCTCTGAATTCCTCATCAACGGCGAGACTCTGCTGAGGGACTGCTGCCATCTCCACTCTTGGCTTTTCAGCACTTATTTTGTTGGTAAACAGAAGATGATGTATACACAATATGCCGACCATAGCATAAATCGACATGGAATCGTTGCCAGGTATTTTGCTGTATCTTTACTTTTGAAATAATCAAATAACACACATCGATCATTTCATGGACGTGTGTGTCGCTACCTGGCGATGAAAATAAGATGACGGCCATGATGCGAGTCAGTAGGGCGAGTGGGGCTGATGCTTAGTCCTGACCTCCATCAGCAACTGCAACTTGTGTAATTAGTGTGTGAAGGACCAGACCCAACAATGACCGAGCGAGAGAGCGAGAGAGCTGTGTGACTCAGACATCTTGATTCACACACGCTACTCTGTCGAAGGGACCTGTGTGTAAATGTAGCATTAGGCGTACATAATTAATGTCAGAAATTAGTGTACTCTGTGTGTGTACCACAGTCAGGTGTTCACTTCCATGTATGTTTCGCTGTGGGCGCCGCCACCCCCAGAGCTTTGCTGGTTACCTGCCTGTTTCTTCTTTTGTCTGAGACAGAAGCAACAGTGTGCCTTCGGTGTTTTGTCCCTTGTCAAAAGAATATGCGGTCTTTGTGTGTTTTATGAGATATCTGTGGGTGTGAGTGAAAGAGAAACCTGCTGTCTGTTTTTGTGTCTCTCTAGGCTTCAACGGCTTCCTGTGGGCCTCGCAGTTCCTGTCGGCGGTGATCGCCAGTGAGCGGTGTTTCTGTGTCGTCAGTCCCTTCCACGCCAAGAGGCTGCTCAAGACGTCCACCATGGCCGCCATCATCGTCGTCACCAGCGCGGTTGTCGTTGCAGGCATGTTCACTATCGTTGGTCTCAAGCACACCATCGTCTCAGTCTTCGATCCGGCCACGAACGTCACCGAGTACATTGTCTACGTCACAGAGTAAGAACCTCACCCTACCTGTAAACAGCCTCCGGTGTCTTTGCCTCTACGAGAGAGAGGGATACTAGTTGGTGATGAAATGTTTGGCACTTGTCACTCTCATTACCAGTCATTATCAGCAAAAATATCTTTGATGTTACTAACAGAAATCGCAACAGTCGAGAAAATTGTCAGTCGCTCACTCATTAATAGTTCAACTCACCACCCACAGAATGAATACACAGACAGTGTGGCAGCTCAGGTGTAAACAAAGGCTACAGGTATATCTCGCCAATCTCTTTTCCTCTATGAAGGTTTTTAAAGCGAATTGTTGTGTGGGATGGCGAAGCATGAACGTTGTTACCCATTTCTCGACAGCTTGAAAACATTGTACTTTCCAAACCATTTCAAAAGTCCATGTTTCGTAAATGTTTTTATTGACAAGCAATGACACTTTGGCTAGAAATGTGTTTGTTGTTGACGATAAGGCAGTTACGACTAGAGCAATAGCAAGACTAGAGTTGGGCATCTGTTGGCTACTGGCTCCAAGTCTTGTCTATATCTTCAGACGTGCGCTGGTTCTAGCGTTGAAAATTGTAATATGAGGATATTCTTTTGATTTTCTTTATTGTAGTACCCTTTCCAAACTGTACTGAACGATTATCGTATTCGTTCACATTGTACGACATTCCTAACTCATGCCATTTTTTTTGTTGACACTCGAAACCTTCACCTTCTGAAGATGGGAGACAATAAGTGAAAGCTGTGGCAATATTTTTCAATTTGGTTTCCATGTTTGCATTTTTCCATCCAATGTAATTAGAAAGTAACAACGGAGTGTGTGCAACCTAAGTGTAAACACTGGCCGGCCTGTTGTCAGGACTGCTGTCAAAACATGGTACAAATGTCACACCTCTTGTATTTCTCTGCTGCTCAGCAAAGTCGATTAATTTCCCAGTTTTCCTCAGGCATGTGACACTGGCTAAGGTTGTTATCTGTCAGATCATCGCAAGCTTGCACTCCTACCTTTCAGCCTTTGACGACATCACACCCTGACCGTTTAACGGTTTGTGGATTCGTCTGCTGCATTGACGAGGATGCTCTGAGAAAATAAACTGTTGGTTAAAACAGGCGTTGGGGTTTGTTTGTTTTTGAGATAAAGACTTTCTCTCTCTCCCTCTCCGTCTCTTTCTGTCTTCATCACAAGCACGAACGTCCTCGTACTTCAGTTATTTTCCATCTTCTTTCCGCTCCTTAGACCTCGAGTACAACACTCGCTGTAGTATTTCATTGCGAGAGACCGTCGTGTTTCTACGGACTTCGTGTGTTCGAATGTATGTAAGAATGAGCTACGTTCAGAGGATTCGGTTTTAGAAAACTTTTGTCCAAACTACTAATTCAAAAACGAAAAGGATAGAAATATTCCAGCTTGTCGGAAATGATCTGTTTTGTAGTACAGCAGCCAAACACTGAAACTGTTTGTTGTAAAAGCTGAAGGCCAGATGCCTGACAGCATCACTGTCACGTGACTGCCAGGTATTACCAGAACAATCGACACGTCATTGACGCCATCGACTCGCTGCTGTACGGCACAGCTCTGCCCGCCATATTTCTCGTTCGTTCTCTTCGTCACATCGATCGTCCCTGCGCGGTCTTCCGTTCTGCTTTTAGCCCACCGCTCCTCCCTGACGGCAACATCGTCACCAGCCTCGACTGTCGCTCTCGCCAGAGAGCGCGTCTATCCAGGCGAGAGGTCGCGGTCACCGGATGCTGCTCGGCAGTAATGTGCTGGTGTTGCGTCTGTACATCGCCAGCGCTGATTGTCTACGTCACTTCCTTCATCGTGCCGGATCTGAGCTTCAACGGCAGTACTACAACCTCAATCTTGATGTGGTCACTGATAGCGGTTTCCGTCACCTCAGCTGCTCGTTAATTTTCTTCGTCTACATCATCATCGCTCAAGATTTCGTCACACACTTCGCACTCACCTGCCTGCACAGCGACACGTGGCCAGTCGCCGGGACTAACAAGCTAGTGTCTCGGGCTTGGTGTTGTAGCAATAACAGCTACATATTGTTGACAACTTTCGTCAGCCTGCTTTCTCCTGAAACAATTTATTGTCCTCACGCACTTTAGTGGTCAGTCCCAAATGTGCTTCACGCGGACTAGTAGTATTGACAGCATGTATAGCTGACACATGTCATAGTAGGTAAGAAAATTTAAACTACACCCTGTACAACATTTCAGACTGCATGGGTCGTGCGTGCATTGTATAGCACGATGTTCTTCCTCTGCTTTCTTCTTGTCTTCTGAGTGATCAGCTGTCATGTTGGTCCTTCCGTGCAATTTGTGCACGTGATGTTTGAGTAGGTAGGTAGTGGCGCATACCTTGTGTGTGTCGCTCGCTGTCTCTAGTCGGTGTAGTGTGTAAGTACACTTTATAAAGCTTACGAACAAGCTACTGTCGCCTACGCCATACCACGTTGAACACACCGGTTGCTCTCGTCGATCACCAAGTTAAGCAAGTCGCCCAGTTAGTACTTGGATGGGTGACCGCCTGGAACACTGGTGCTGTAGGCAAAAACATTTTTTTGATTGATTTTAAAATTTTATTTCTTACTTTTCTGTTCACTGTCATCAGCTTGTCATTGTGTGTCATCTTCCTTTCCAAGCATTTCTACTTTTAGTCATTGTGCACAGACATGTCAACTTTTCTCTCTATCCGTTCTGTTTACTGTACACTGCAACGTCACCTCATCTAGCGCACAAAGCAATCGTCTTCAAACTGTTTCTATGATGGCAGACAAGCGCAGCATGTGGTATTTGTAACCAGTTCTTGTATTGTGGGCATTGGATTTTACAACCTTTTACTCAGTCTTTTGAAGAATTCTTGAAGAAATATTTGTGTAATACACCACTATATTTGGGTTTATTCTTACTCGCTTCATCAGTGCACTTAGTTCGTGTTTTTTTACGTGCCATCAGTTTCTGAAGTTTATGATTCAAGATTCTTTATTCTTTCAGCTTTCAAGGGTATTGAGATACTCAATATTCTATATATATTTACACGTGTTACTTTATCTTTATATGCAATCTCTCTTGCTCACATCTAACACACATTCACTGTCAGTTTGTAACAGTTAATACATTAAAAGCTCATTTTTTGCCTCACTCACTTGTTCTTTACTCTTCTAGCCCTTTTTCTTTCTTTTTTTTTTTTTCTTTTTTTCTTTTTTTTTTTTTTTTGTTTTGTTTTGTTTCAGAGAATAATATAAGCTTGTAGTATATTTTTAGGTTTGCTCTGTGTGCGGACACAGTGTGTGCATGAATGTGACATTTGCTGAGTGTGACCGTGCCACCACCACACACCACACAAATATTTTGTTGAAATCCTACATCAGAACTTGCCTGTTGTAGTGGCCACACAGTTCAAAGGGCTCAGAAACTACACCACTACCTCCCGCATCGTGGGATTTCCCATCACTACGTCACCAGCAGTGGGCTGTCCACCACCCCACTTGTCGTGTTGGAGAGATGTCCTTAGCAAGTCTGCAAGAGATTATGAGCTATCACAAGTAATAGCAAACATCAGTGAAATCTAAAGACACCCTCATATAAACACCAGCAACCCTTGGCAACAGCGACTTGTCTTGTTGAACCACTCGACAGACGAACTGCCGATAAAATGACGGGCGAGAAGGAATGTAAACAAGCCTCGATACGAGGTCAGAGAAAAATGAACTTCCGCTGACCTCCGATTGAAGTATTTCTCGAGGTTACCTGCATTCACCGACCTTTCGCAGAATGGTTAAACCAGGAACTTGTATGACTAGCTGCTGCAGACGGACTTTTCCCAGGGTAACGACTAAAATTAGGCAAAGCTTCCGTTTAAGTCACATTCATTGTTTTAGGTCGCGACTCACCGCAGAGAACTCGTAAGAGACTCAGCGCGTCTCGGCAGACAGACCCACGGTGTACAGTGTGTGTCGAGCTGACCGTGGAGAGCAGTGGCGACAAGCTGCACTTGTCGGACTTGTGCCGAAGCTCAACTACCCCAGAGTGCAGTACCTTACACACGTCATCGCTCACTCGGCCACCACGATGACAGCCACTCGCTGCAGACCCACGACACGACATTCCCATCCAACACTGAGCGTAGACCACAACAAAGGCGACATGAACGTACGACAGCAACGTTGTTCACCTGCAGACAAGAATGTTTTAAGTATATCCATACACTCACCCACAAAAGAAAAATAACTCCCCCCCCCACTCCAAGGTAAGAGAGAGCAATAGGTATCACCACTAAGGCCTTCAATCTCAGTCGGCACATGAAGGGGACTGTCTGGTGGGACTAGTGGCGGACAAAATGAAAATGCGAGATTTACAAAACAAAGAGAGAAAAGCATACAGACAAGTTTCACTAGGTGGCCTCATCAAAACTCCTCGCCCCGCGCGTGCTACACCGTCACACACCACACAGCCGCTGACACAGTCTGCAGTGTCGGGTAGTCACTGTAAGTATCAGTGATCAGTGTCACTGGTGGCACTGTCATTCCTGGTCAACTCGCCCGGTGAATACAGCTCTCAACATCTGTTTCCAAGCGAGGTCAGCAGTAACAGTCTCCTTCCTGTCGCACAGGGCAGCTGCACTAAAGATGTCACCGAGGTTGGTGTGGCCATGATGCTGGAACTAGTGGGACGTAGTCTTCAGTAGCTGCTTGGGGTGGGGGCTACCTTGAAAAAGTTGGGCGGAGAAAAAAATTACATACCTGCGGACGGAGTCTCGTCGATACATCGAACGCTCAACTGCACATGCACGACAGAGAGGTCCTCTACCATCCTTTCTCAGGAAGAGAAGAACCTGTACTTCTGCACAACAATTCTGATTCACGCTTTCAGTCACATAGCAAATGTATTATATTCAAAATACGATCCTAGAAACAATTAATATTCCTTACACGTTGCACATAGCTCTTCTTTTATTGCGAGTTCTGACCGATGATATAATTTCTTATTTGCCGTAGAGGCCTGAGTTAACTCATCACTGCGATGACCTCCTTTTTCAAGCCAAGGTTTCGTGAGATCTAAAAACTAAGGCCAAAACTTCTGACTAATGTTCAAAATCCACGAACCCTATCAGTATTGTCAGTTTATACTAAGTGTTTTGTGTTGGGCTCTGTTAATGCTTGAGTCAAAACGTACAATTGGTGTTACTCAGTGAGGGAGAGCTTCTACCCAAACAAAGACTTCATCACTTGCTTTCCAGGGCTGTCCAAGTCGCGCATTCCTATCATCTCTACTTCTCTACGCAGCGCTGACTTGTTGATTCTGTACTCCACTACAAGACATCTCTCGCTGTCTCAATAATACCATATAGGCGCTCTGGTATCTTTGTTCTCAAGCAAATACCCTCGTACATTGATCAATACTCTCTTCCCCTAACCGAACTTTCTTGTTCTCGATGCATGTCGATACACTGCTTTGCACAATCCGTGGTGATACAACTCACAGCGTGTGGAGGTATTTCCTCGTGTAGATCGCATGTACAGTAATGGGTTACTTAAAGTCTGTACACTCAGCTCATTACGGGTGAATTTCTCTCTCCGTTTAGATTCTTGTTCTCCGCTCGTGCAGGATGATGA